>NC_052518.1:18186455-18486455 GCF_014356525.2 Nilaparvata lugens | reverse complement strand
GGATTCAAATGCAATTATATTTTGTATCCCATTTATAAACACTTGTTTCACATGCGATTAGCTTCGTAGTCGCGCTGATCAGCTATAATAATATTCATCTGTGTTATAATATTAAGAGTTTTTATTGTAAGTTTTAAATATTGTATTTATTGTATTTATAAATTCAAGAATCATGCGCCTGCTACTCCCGTTGTAAGGATGACCGACCACTTTAAGATCCGAACTTCTCCAATTACCATTTAGAGTCTTAAAATTTGCTTCCCGGTGGTCCGGAACTCACCTATAGCTGTAGATCTACTCATCTATCATCATCATCACCCGTCTCATTACCCACCCAAAAGACTGGAGATCATATGGGCATCATTCTCAGCAAAAGAAGCTGAATGGTTACTGGTATTTTACTGGTCTATGGTTACTAAATAATAATAATATTCGTATGACTTTTATTGGTAGGGAGTTTTTGACGGAAGTTATGGTTACTGTAGGAATATCAACACAGTAATATGAGCTCTGTAGGAATTGAATTTGCTCTTGTAATGAATTTAGGGAATATTTGTGTCACGTTCTTTCTTATTGCAGTTCGAGTTTGAATGTATGAGAATTTTGAGCCATGAGTGTTCAATCAAGATTTGGGTTGGCAGTTGATTAAGTAGGTTGGTAAAAAGTGAACGAAATAGCAATTAATCTAGACTAAGCTTGTAGTCACTTACTTCCATATTGCAGTTCCAGTTGAAATGTCTTTTTCATACAGAACGTCGAGTATGGACAATCGACTTCATATTTGTCCGATTGATCGAACTTGGAGCATAGATGCACCTCTGTCTCATTAGGCATGGTTGGACTGTAGACAGTTGTGCACTGGTAGCACTTCAATCCTCTAACCGGGCTACCTGCAAATCAAACAAAAATTGAATCTTCAATCAATCAAAATTGGTCTAATTATCCTCGATAGTAATACTGATTTTATTCCATAAACATAGAGATTACTAAATCATTTAACTTGTGTGAAAGATCTCTGAACGATACCGTACTTGTATAGGGCGATTCATGTCAAGAAGTCAGCATTGGTTTAATGAGCATTGTTGTCAAGTTTTAGTTATGATCACCGAATAGCGTCATTACCATTTTTGGGACTGTTTTCCCTAGTCTGAGTATGATTTTGGAGCCAATCGCTTCTCTTAAGAGAAGTGGTAGCACCTTCAAGAGAAAAAATCTTTTGGAACACATAGCGCCCTTATTTATGGACAGAAATACACGTTCTTTATGTAATTGGAAAGAAATTCAATTCTCCAGGGAAATTGCTTTTTCGATTTTCAAATAATTCTATAATACCAGAAAAATAAGTCACTTGAAATGAAGACGTTTTTTAAATATTTTTGGTAGGAATATTTAACATTTGAGAAAGCCATTGCCCTGCTAGATCAACTTCTTCATCCAATGCATTTTTTAAAGAAGATCCAATGTAGACTTCATGTGTTGCAAAATAATGGATGATTTGACTGTTTTTACATTGATCTTATGGGACTGAATTTATAACCCGACTACTACTGCACACTCTTGAGATACTCCCTTGGGCCGTAAAACCAACAGAAACTCTCATAAACGTATATTCTGAAATGTTATAGAACTTAATTTTGATATGGCAGAAGATTGAATCAATTTCTGAAAATGCATCTTTGTTAAGAAAGAGTTTACTTATATTTGTGTGAAATATACTTCGAAATAGAATTGAAAATGTTAAATATTTATAACGAGATATTTGAAATGAAAGTGCTAAAAACAATGCCTCTTTCAAGTTCACATTGAAAAGGTTAATTTGATGTATTTGAAAGGTAAAACGAGTAACGTTTATGGAGGTTTTAAGGCTTGAAAAAATGTTGTGATTAGCTGATAAATGAAATGTACCCGAGCATCATAATTAATTAGGATTTCATTGATCTTTAACACACCGTTCCTCACTCAATTTTATAATCTCGTATTTGATTACAAATTGTGAAGTTGATAATGCAGTTTCTTACTTTACGTCTTGTCAATTTGATTTACAATTTTTGACTTACTACGTAAGTACTGCAGTAGGAAACTTGTTTAATTTTTGTTTAATTTCAATCAATAAACTCACTGTATCAGCTACTGTTTTCATATTTTTTATAAAACGGTTTATAAATTGATGCTCTTTAAAAAAATACAAGTATTTTTGTAGGAGGAATAAAGTGTACGCTGATTAGTTAATTCAACTTGATTGAAACTGATTCTAATTAGTAAACCAGTTTATAGTTGAACAGGAAAAGTGAATAGAATACCATTCATAATAATTTTCCAGCTATTACCACTTCTGGTAGCTCACTATAAACTCCCTCATTGGACAGGTTATTAGAAAACGAACCCATCATGGTCGAAGACATAACACTACTCCATCAAACATAATAATTCATTTATTCCTCAACATTAATACTAATAATTCATAATAATTAGTTATTTATTTTTAATTTATTTATTGCTTAAAGGCACACAATCATCCATTAAAAAAATTCAATCTTAAGAGAATTATATCAACTTTTTTGTGCAGTTTTTTTTATTATTATTAGCGTATGGCTTTTAATGGTGGGACCCAAGGGTAGTTCCACCTCGTATATAGTCCCAATGGGAAACATTGGGAAACCGGACACTAAGGTTATAGTGAGCACAATTTGTGCAGTTGAGAAGTTGATATTGTGATAATTATTCATATTGAATGAAAAAGACTAATAAATTGTCAAAAAACCACAGATTTATTTGATACTTAGAAAGACCTTAGATTGATTTAGATCAATAAATCTGAGTTTTTTGGCAATTCCTTAGTCTTTTTCATTCAATATGATAATTACCACAATATCAACTTCTCAACTGCACAAAAAAAGATGATATAATTCTCTTAAGATTGATTTTTTTTAATGAATGATTGTGTGCCTTTAAGCAATAAATAAATTTAAAAATAAATAATTAATTATTATGAACTATTGGTATTAATTATGAGGAATAAATGAATTATTCTGTTTGATGGAGTAGTGTTATGTCTTCGACCATGATGGGTTCGTTTTCTAATAACCTGTCAAATGAGGGAGTTTATAGTTTGTCAGAATCAAAATAGGTTTATCAGAGATTGACAATGGTGTAATAACCGAAACCGGTCTATCTAAGTATCAATAAATCTGTGGTTTTTTGACAATTTCTTAGTCTTTTTCATTCAATAATTATATCATCTGATTTGGAAGATGATTGATCACTTTCAAATTGGTTTGAGTAATCCCACCGAAAATCTAATTGAATATGGATCAGTATCAGGATTAGAATTGGAATCGAGAAGATTTAGCCGGTTTCCGAGATCAGGATTTAGCTAAGTTCTAGAATTTAAACAGCTCGAGTGAGAAAATTGGCTTTCCGAAACGGGGCTTAGTAGCAGTTTTTATGATAATCTTTATTTTCTCATTTCTATAATTGGAATAGTATATTTCGCACCTAGGGCCGAAAATGAGATTTTTCCGATTTGAAGTCGGTTTTCAAGTCCGAGGCCGAAGGCTGAGGACTAGAAAAGATTGAGAGTCGGAAAAACATTTTTGCCCGTGGTGCGAACACTATTTTTCGCCACACAGAAAAATAAACAATATATAATATGAGAATAATTGTTTATTAAGCACTAGTATCTTATTGCAAAATACTTTATTCAATTCTAGAAGCATAAACTGATTCAGTTTCATAAACTATTTTATAAACACGTTCACATCAAATTAGAATCAGTTGACTTCAAGGTTATTTTACAGCCCTAGGGCCGTAAAAATTTTACCGGCCTGGTCAGAAAACAATCACTTTCGGCCTCCATAATATGACGCACGAAAACCAGCTCATTACATCCAAGTGGGGCGAAAACGTTTTTCCTTGACGAAATGAAACATTCCTAAATAATTCAAAATTTACTCTGAAAATTTACTCTATTTTCTCTTTATTTTATTTTGTGTTCAATTTTCTAGTTTTTCGAAATTCACTTTAAACGTGGACTGCGACTACGTTTCGGAAAGCCAATTTTCTGACTCCATCTGTTTAAAGTCTAGAACTTATCTAAATCCCGAGCTCGGAAGCCGGCCTTTATTATTTTGAAGTTGAAATTCTCAGGAAGACTTTAGTGTCATGAAATTTAAGTTATCTTAAATTTTATTGAATTAAAGAAATGAGGGTTGTAAATTAATGGTGATCCCAAGTGACTTGTCAATTTGAGTTGAAAATTGACAGAAATAAATCAATAAAGAAAGTAATTGACATCTTGAAAATGAAATTATAACTTATTTATGTCAATGGTAAAGCAGTACACAGATTTGGTTTCCAGTTTAACATTAGTTTGAAGATTTAACAACTACACTTGCACTTTTATCAATTGGTGTAAATGATATTAAGATTTCGGTGACTTTCGATACCTGATTGTCGTGAGAACGGCTTTTTTGACGTGAGTTACAACATCGAGCTGCTTGTTTTTAGACTGGTCACAAACCTTGACTCTTGAAAATGATACTTTTCGATAAAAATAAGCCAGTGCTATACGAGTAAATCAAGCAACATCGATGAAAATCTAACATCTTGGGGATAATTGGGGACATGAATATTATTGGTGTGTTTAAAAATATTCGTGGTCTGCAGATACGTTTAATTAAGTCTACTTGTGATATATGTCAGCTGTATCTGATTATCAAGTTTATAATCTTGGGATTGTTTCTGTATATTTTAATTGAAAGCTATTGTTTACCTGCGTTACAACGCTGAGCATAAATGCCAGATAGATTTGACTGGCGTGGTGGAAAGTGATAGTGTAGAACTAGAGAAAACTTCTAGATTGTTCATTCTGAGGTAGAACTGTCCTAATCCAGAGCTTGAAAATAGAGTATCGTAATCTCTTGCTCCTTGAGGTTTAATTCCCAAGTGACGACTCTAGCCACGTGGCTATTGTCGCACTGTATTAACGGCTGTAGTCTATTACTGTTTATTGAGCTGCAGCTGTGAATACAGCACGGCTAGAGTAGTCGCTTAGCAATTGGACCTTTAGAATAATCGCACACTGCTATTCTGAATCAATTAATACATTGAAGATATATATAAATGGGCTACATTTTGTATGATTTGAGCTGAAACTACTGAAGTTTATTTCTGTCAACAGCGAACTTCGTTAATGAGTCCGTGTTATCTCAATTAATTTTGACACTACACATGGTAGGCTACTACTAACCTAGGTATCCTTCTTAATCAGTCTGTATATCTTCCACGTATGGAGTTATGCATTTTACGCGTGAAGGTGATTAAATGAATGGAATATGTCGTCTATAAATTTGGATACTAAAAGTACGACCTTCATGTAAATTCATCCGCATTTGTCTGGAATCAAAACTGAAAAATGTTTGGAAGGGCCATGACATTTATTTCATGCTATTGCAAAAAATGCTGATAGATTATGGAGTATGGTAAATGGAATACAAATGTGGTGTATTATGTTGTTTGTGATGTAAATTTTTTCCTTGTTTGACATGTGTGAGAATGAATTCTAAATGTTAATTAGTGATTGATTCACTATAGCAAAATAACCAAACTGACAACATCGTGTATAATGAAGGCATATCCTTGTTAATTAATTTCCATGCATCGATTCACAATTAATAATTATAATGATTTGGGAGGTAACAACAGACTGATTTCAAAACAAATATTCCATTTCCATTTAGCATTTTTGTTCATTCTGTGTCATCATGACTCCTTCATTAAAATAAGAGTCAACTGTATGATGAGTTTTCAACATTCCAAAAGTTGTCGAAATTTAATAATTGAATATTCTTACCGGTTAATGATTGACTTATTGTACTCTAACCATATGTAGATATTTTATGGTTTTTTCCTTGACAACTTGAAAATTTTTAATAAGACTATTCATTTGTATGAAATATAGTTCATATATTTTTTAAATGTTGAAAACGTATAGTATAAATAATACATGGATATTCAAGTTTGGCTAGTGTCTGAGGAAAGTCTCCATCTGCAATATTGTAGCAAGTAATCTAATAAAATTAATCTCAATAGTTTGGCTCTGGTAGGAGAACTTCGATCTCATCAAATTTAAATAAAATTTTGACAATATCATAGTCAATTGTAAAATAAAATTCGCAAGGAATCTCAAGCTGGTTTGAAAATATAGAAAAAGTAGAGTTTAACCAATCACAATTTATCTCATTTGTTGACTAAAACATCGTCTATAAAGGTCCCAATGGAATGAGTCATCTACGTGAATGATATTTTTTGTTTACTAATAAAAGGTTCAGTCACCTTGAAACTCAAATATAATATCGAGAGCATTATTTTTACTTTCCTCAAACCGTAGCCCAGGCTTTAAGTGGAACAAATACGAGCTTGAGGAAAGTTTTTACTTGAGAAATTCGGCTCCAGTTTCAAGGTAATTGAACCATTTACTAGGAAAATCTTGTCCTTGAAAGAGGTTTCAGTTTGTCAGGAAAACATCCAGGTGACTAATTTGAATTTGATAGGTGATATTGGTGCCTTATCGGAGTATGGTAGGCCAAATCAGGGGTGAATGCATTCTTGTCCTTGGATTACTGGTTAATATAACTCGTTCATCTTCACCTCTAGAAGCGACGGGTGCTTATGAAATCAGCAATGAACTTAGCGACGAGTAAAACTAAGGTATAATTGCCGTTCACAAGAATTACGAAAATGTAAAAATCAGCAGCTGTAGCTTGAACGGTGAAGGACAGCGACCTAGCAGCGCTATCTCAGACCGGACAGTGGTCTATCAGTCTGTGGTCTCCTCGATCACGTGACGAGAATTCATCGTCACGTGCTTTAAAGTCAACCACTACTATGCTCATGTATTATACTTTCAAGGCGAACACTGTACTGTTTCTGCGATATAGACAGATTCTCTTCTAACTGTCAGCATTCTATATAAATAACATAAATTCTTCTCATTCAAACATTACTGACAGTGTTAAATGAAGCTCGCTATATCAAGGATCGATTCGTTAGTGATATGTTGTATCTACATTCTACATTCTACAATATTCATCTGATAACTTGCACTGTTGAGATCGTAACGGAAAGTTCAAACCGCATATTCAAGGATCTCTAATGTTTTGGGCGTGTAAATAAATGAATGAATTATTTCCTAAAACTAATGGAGACGGCACAGCAATGGCGGTTCATACATCAGTCATAGCAATGGAAATAATAAATTATTCACTTTCAACAGACTGAATTATTGAAGTGTCTAACGAAAAAATACAATTTAATAATACCTTGCCACTACTATAATATAAGTTTAGTTATACTATACTACTATACCGTACGATAAGTTTAGTTGTGAGGATACCTTGCCTAATTGCCATTGTGAGATAAAAGAAACAGATTGTGTCAAATACCTTGGTTTGCTTATAGATAGTAAGCTTTCATGGTACCAACATAATATAGGTACATAAATTGAAATCAGACATGTCAATTTCTATAAGAAGTTTTCAATTTTTAAAGAGTATGTGTCCAAGATATTTTATAGTCCATTCGTATCCTACTATGGTGGAATCAAGAATTGATTATGGACTCATCTGTTATGGAAGTGCATATATCACAAATTTGAAGCCACCTATTATAGCACAAAAGCATTTTATAAGATCTGTGGTAAGCCAAAGATCGAGCACACTATACTCCTTTTCGAATCTCTTAATATACCACCAGTCAGATATTCTTTTTGTTGGATGTTAGATGTTCAAATCTCTAACACATTATTAAGTTCAGTTAATTTCTATCACCATTTGTATTTTTATGTCATGCTGACTATAATTATATGTACGTTATATTTCTTTTTTCATACCTTTTTATTATTTTTTTTCATGTCATTTTCGATTTTGAATAAGGATATGAGGAGGGCCCACACAGGATTATTTTATTATATTATTTTATTTTAGACTATGACATACAGTACATTGTTTATAGCTACACGTATTGTTTTTTATTTTCAAAAATTAGTTTGTAAATGTAGTACATTGTATATTGCTACACGTATTGTTTTTTTATTTTCAAAAATTAGTTTGTAAATGTATGTTGGTTGGTCGAATAAATTCGAATAAAATTATTATAATTTTGAATCCATCTTTACCCAAAGTTTCTAGACTCAAGCTGAACTTCCGTAACAGATTGTACGTTTTCTGTCCATTTGTTCTGGTAAAAGTTGGAAAACGTAGAAAAACGCCGATTTTGAAAGTAGTTGGTGTAATTTTAAAGTCATGATACAACATTGCACACTTTATGTACCAAAATTGAACATTTTTCCTCAATTACCTCTCTAGTTAATTTTCATCCTCCTCATTACCCAAGCACAAGCCTCAGCATAAAAATCTAAAAAGCCGCTGTGAGGAACGCTAAGAAAATGCTGGAAAATCACCTATTTTGTGCGTATCGTGAATTCAAATCTATCAATCAAAATTATGTATTGCCTCAGAAAATAATATAAAAAACAATACAGTATATAACATAAAATAATTCACTTGAAAATTATAAAGTACAAAAAATATAATGTTAAATCTCTTGAAATTAATCGGCGTAACAGCAAAACCTTAATGGTTTGAGTGTTGGCGATGAGTAGCAAAATATTATCGGTACTTAACCTACTATCTAGATTTATCGCTTTACTTTGGTATTCATATCTAGAAGTGAGAAATAATATGGTGATTTGAAGCCCATTCAAAAAAAAATTCTATACCCTAGCTGAAAATCTGTACAAAATCTGAACATTTTCAGTTCCTTTCGAAAATTCTGTTAAAATCCAGATAAAAAAAATTAAAACCAATTGAAAAAAAAATTAAGACCAATTTTGGGCGTATCTATGGCGTACCGTCACGTCCTTTAAATGCAACATTTGTGCACCTTAGCTGAACTTGTGTACCAAATTTGAAAATTGCCTCACAGTTCTTGAAAAAGTTGATAAAACGCAGAAT
The DNA here is from genome assembly GCF_014356525.2 of Nilaparvata lugens. NCBI lineage: Eukaryota > Metazoa > Arthropoda > Insecta > Hemiptera > Delphacidae > Nilaparvata > Nilaparvata lugens. The sequence continues at coordinate 18,477,444 of NC_052518.1, read as the reverse complement.
AAAACGCGAATTTTGTGCGTATCTTTGACGTCATTTCAAAACACTTTTAATTCAACATTTGAATTCTTACACCAAATCTTTTGATTTTTTTCAAATCCGTTATTCAAAGCCTCTAGAAGGCCAAAACTGAACATACCTGCCAAATTTTAACATATTTGGTTCGTTAAGAATTTGTTGGCCGGAGGAGATTGATAATAATTATAAACCAATTATCCAATTCGAAACAGTAGACAATCAATAACAAATACTAAAGTCTAGATTGTGTAGTTTATTTTAATCTAATTTGGGAAGCAATTCGCTTTTGTGATAAGCCATCGATAAGATAAGATACATGCGCCTGCTCCTCCCGTTGTGAATGCGACCCGGTGAATAGCTTCCCGGTGGTTCGGAACTCACCTAAAGCCACTCATTTCTCATCATCATCATCATCATCATCATCATCATCATTACCCACGCACAAGCCTAGAGCTAATGTTGGCATCATTCTCAGCAATAAAAAATGGCAAAAGTGGAATCAAAGTCTCATTGGCACCTTCTTCATTCAGGCCATAGGCGGCCGTCGTCATTTCAAGCCTCACCGGCTGTCGTTATAGTTTTTGATGCTATGAGACTTTTGACCCCACACTAGTCCTTCGATACTTTCCGCTATTTATATTGAACCGGGTCTGATTTTCAGTAGCCGTGAGAACTCGAGAGTTTCCAAAGTATGAAACTTTACTGTGTTATAAAATAAAAATCCATTTGTTTATGTTGAAACTAGAGATGGGATCAGGCTCAGATTGCATTTCAATTTCATTTTCTAGCACTTATTTTTATAAATTTTTATCGATTCAATAATAAATTACAATAAACATATAAAATTCCAAGGCATGATTGAGTAATGATGATAGAGTCAACAAACCACTGCTAGGTTGCGCTGCTGCTTCATGCTGTATTACAGACTATTTACAGTACAGCATCTTGGTTACCTGAATTATCGATTATCGGTAAGTTTTCTGGCTAATAAAATAAAATTGAAAACCTAATTTCATTATACAACAAGGTGTATATTTTAAACTAGGACGTGCATGAAAGATGAGTCTATACAATTCATACAACATAAATAAAACAATGAATTTTCACATTAAAATATTTGTAAATAATAAATCAAATTTTTAGTCGGTTAGCAACTCAATTTGTGTTCGAATTCGCCACCGGCAGAATTTATTTTGCAGTATTTTCACTTTATCTTTTAAGATATTTTTGCTGTAATAATTTGATCTATTATCAGATAATGAAAATTTGGGTGGTTTTTTATTCCTACAGATGAAATAGTGTAACTGAAGAGAAATCAAAATTACATTTTTAGGATAAAAAATTGTTTTTGTGATGTCTGGATTATTGTAAGCATTCATTATTATTATAATTTATCATTTAAATACTCAATTGAGTGGAAAAATCGTTGTAAAATACTCGGAAATGTAATAGAGTACAGTACTATTTAAATATTGAAAAAGCTAGAAAACGCAGAAAAGCGCTGGAAAAACGCCGATTTTGCACGTAGTTGTTGTAAAAGTCCGTATACAACATTATACTAATTTAGAATCCTTAGCTGATATGAACTTATGTACCAAAATTATTTTTTTCCCCCAATAACCTCTTTAGTTAATTATCATCCACTAGCTGTCAACGTGTCAACAATACGAAAACATAAATTTCGGATTTCATCTTCAACTGTGATTATTGTAATATTCTGTAATACTCACAGAATGCTCATAGTTTATCACATGTGAAATATTAAACATTCTATGTAAATTTTCAGTAATGCTAACTATAGTGAGGTCCACGTTATAATGGCAGTGGATAAAGATGGAAGAATAGCGATGCCGATTCTCTGCATTAATTAATTATATTTCTACACTGTCAAAAACATAATTGACATCGTTGTGGACCTAGAAAAGGATAATACCACCGGTTTTGTCGAATGATAGACAAGGATAGCAAAACCAAAGTTGATCAAATACTGTCATTATAACGTGGACCTCACTATAGTAGGCAGTTAATTCAAATGAGATAAAGCACTCACTTTTCTTGATCTTTCGAACCAAGCTTTCTTTTATTAAAAATTATTTAATTCCCATATTTTTATTCCCATTCTTACTTAATTTAAATAATAATTGAATAACTCCTAAATTCTTTAATTGAAATTCCTGAATTGTAAAAAAGTTATTTCGCCTTTATTTCTTTGGTGTTACCGAACCACGTCTTTTCATAATTATGAATGATATTAATTAGTGACATTTAACACCATTATTATTGTGAAATATTGCCTTGGACGAAAACTGCACCGTTAAGTTTGTGGCTGTTTGGTTTCAAATGAATGAATCGGGGAAAGCCGGCTGGCTGACAATCTAACTGTAGTTGCCACTTCTCTGCCATCCGGCTGTTGCTTTTCACGTTATATCTCTCCTATACTTCTCTCCTTTTCTCGCTTTCTTTCTTTCGCTTCGCGGCTTCTCTCTTGTTTGATATGACCTGGTCTACTTAGCAGCGGAGACGAGCTTTGCCATCAGGATCGAGTCAATAGGCAATATTCTAGACAATAGTGCTTCGTTTATTCCGATGAGCTTTCACAATAATTATAAAATGATTGGCTCTAGGAAACTTATAACTCTCAAACGTAAAACTTTGGAACTAGTAAACCTTGATACAAAGGGAGTTGAAGTAGTTTTACTGTTATTTGTGAAAAGACCCACTCTTGTTTTGTATTTGAACCTTATTATAGAAGGACCTTATCCCAATTTATATTTGGACCTGCTCCTCTTATTTTCAATTCAAAGGAAATTTGTTTGTTAGTTCTCTGATATTCATAGATAATTGCAATGAATGGGGATCGAAAGACAATTTTAAATCAAACATTCTTTTTCCGAATTATAAAGTGATGTTGTTCAAACATAATTTTTCATCTCAAATCACTTATTAAAAAATTATATTTGTATTTTATTTATTAAAAATAACGAATTTTGAAATTGAAAAATAAACTACGCACTTGATGAAAGTATAATAAATTAGACGCTTTTGTGAAATTATTTCTAATCTACCCTACAATAAAACTATAAACTATCATATTCCTTCTTTAGTCTTTCGATTGAATAGTTCCAGTTACTGTATTACTACCATTGATAATATTGTTACTCTCTTGAAATTTTGTTATTCAGTTAAATTTATTCTATACACATCCGGTACAATAATAAATTAATAACAGAATCCACGTCGACTGAATATGACAGATATGAAGGACTTGCTTCTTTTTTTAAGAAAGCCGCTTGTGTTGGCATCAACATTGATAAGTATTTAACTTTTTAGCAGGCCTGGGTTATGTCAGAAAGTTACCGTACTAATTTAAATTAGCTGATGATAGACTATTGAAATTTGAATCACATAAGTGTTCAATTGTAAATTTCATGATAGCTATGAGTTGAGTCTTACTCAATCAATGAGATCAACCCACTTATATACGTAAATAATCCGTTAATATTAGCTTTTATTCGTATCAGACATACACAATTGGTCTTTTTTATTGCTGCAGATCAGTTACAAGGTTCTGAAAACGATTTATAGATTGAAATTTCTTCACTTTATCCCTGCTATGAAATATCAGGGTCATTAGCATTATCAATCCTAGGAAACTTAGAATCTAAATTTCATTTTTGTCAATTCTCAGCCATAAACATTCTTATGTAATGGCTATTATAAAATAATGAGTTTTTCCTGTCAAGTTACAATGCTTGCCATTTTTAGCAGTAGCCTATCATTAAAGAAGAAGAATAGTTATATAGTTGGAGAAATGAAAAAGATTTCTGTAGCCAAAGGAGAAATAGTTACATGATACAGGAATTTCCCACTAATAAACGCTTAGGTTTACTTTTAAGAGCATATTTTTCTGGAGCTAACCTATCCCTCTATGAAATCGTTCATAATGAAAATTATTATGAGTCAAAAGTGTTATAGTAATATCTAATATTTAAGTGATGTAAGTGAGCGAAACTATGTATATTTTCATGCTAATATAGGTCCAAATCATACAAGCATCTACTGAATCTAAATTTAAAAATCTGATATTTATAATATATTCTTCGGCTAAGTTTTACGTGAGAGTGTAGACCCAACCTTTTATCGGACAATATCAGAGAAATACCCAATTATTTGAAAATATATGTATTGTTTGTAAAAATGAAGAATGAAAGCAATTAAAAATTAGAATTCTATTTTTTGCAAGTTGTATGCTAATTCAAAATGGGCTATATATTACTTTTATTAGAAAAATTTACTTCGAGTGGCTTCTTACATTGAAGTATTATATTGCATTAATTGTTTATTGTAAGATTGTATTAATTCAATTTTCATTAATGCATTTAGGCTACTTTAAATTAGAGAGGATACAAGTCTAAATGTATATCAAGACTTTATTAGACAATTCTATAATTTATTATTACATTCTATTTTTTCTATGATTAAACGTTCCCAGATTACGACTGTGATTAGTGAATGTTTTCGTCTGTTAGTATATTGCAGAACAGATTAGTTATCTATACTTATGAAATTCTTATTCTTATATTTAAACTATCCATATTTATATATTGGTATTAGTATCCTTGTTTTTCTTTTGGGTTGTTACTATTACAAGAGTTCTTCGTGTTGCTTGATTATTGCCACTCTTTTATACAGTGATGTCGTTAAGGAACATTCTTGCTGTGTTATGGTAACCTTTGAGTTTATTTATTCATGCAATCAGGGATTAGTAATACTCAACGGAGGGTACAACAGGCTTTCATCCAAATCCATTGCTCTTTCCATTTATGAAAATATTAAAAAACCAAGTACTTTATTTCACAATATCATCAATACCAAAAGGTTCGAGAAATAATCAATGAAAATACTCACTTTCAAATATTGCTGTTACCAAATTTTATTTGAACACTGAACTGCAGTTTCGTGGCTTCACCAGTCACATTTTCAACAGTATTTTGTTAGAAAGAATGACTATCTAACTACAAAGTCGATATCACTTATGTTATTATGATATCGGTTGAGATTTTTAAGATAAAAAAAATAGTACTGCTGAAAGTATGACTGGTAAAGCCAAGAAACTCAAGTTCAGTACTCAAATAAAAAGTAGAATTAGCAATATTTAAAAGTTTTTTCATTCATAAGAGAGTTCCACGATACCTAGAGAGATTCTACAAATTAGGAGAAATAATAACCAAATTAGTAATTGGAAAACGTCATAACTTTATTTGTAGAACAGAGGTGCTACCCAAGAAAACTATATATGTACATACTAATGGGTCTTATATTGGTATATTGGTACTATATTTGGGCTCTACTCCCCAAAACCCCATGACGCAAACCCCAAATTTTCAAGATCCCCCAAAATTACGGGCCCCGGCAAAATTGTCATGTTCCGACCTTTTTTGGAACCCCCCTCACCAAGAGTTCCAATGACGTAATCTGTATCAAAACCCTCCTGGGTGGGCACTCCTGTGTGGAATATGTTTATGGAATTTATATTAATGAGGAGTAGAGAGCATGCATTATTAGTATGTAGCAGAAGTATTCGAATGCAAGACTGATACCCGAAAGTAATAAATGCACTTAATCAGATATGCCACCTATGATCAGGTTTTTCATGTGAACTGCATGTGAGATGTTGATTAGAACGGTCAATGGCATCCAGTAAAGTCCTTGGCTGTTATTTTTGTGATAGTAGGCTGAGTTGCTCAGTTGTTGAGCGGATGCATGAGTATAAGTGTCGAACCCGGTTTTCGTATACTTTGCTCGATCTACTATAGTGACATTCACTTCAAACTGTCAGTATCCGTTATAGGAAGATTTATCAATGCGTCTCATTCAACCAATGCTGCCAGCCTGGTATCCGATCTTGTTCATTTTCAAGCCTTGAACGTGTAAAACCAAGGTTAATGCTTTACGAATGTAAACTGTACTACGAACCGCTGGAGAGAAAGTAGTTGAACTGGGTTTCTTGAATCTGGAAGGCCTCTCTCGTATACAATATCATAAAACGGGGCTAGTGATGAAATCTCTCCATCAGCCTGAGCTATGCTAAGACTCTTCTCAATGACGTCAAGGTCACAAGCATAAGTGACCCGCATCTCTTATCACCAATAGTAAACATCGACTCGCAAATCATGTTCCGTCATTCACATTTTGCTTGTCAAACTTACTAATTGTAACACTTTTGATAAACTCAGCATCATAGTAATTATGACGTTCTCTCTTTATGCATACCAACCGACACATCGCAAGCATGTTTCGTTTATGAAATTGACAGATCTTTTGAGTAATTATGACTCTAATACTATCATGGCGTTTTCTGTAAGTAAACCAACCGTCACCTCACGAAACATGTTTCGTTTATAAAATATTTTGGAAAATATTTATAGAATATTTTGGATTGATGACTTTCCCATTACTGCTCAATAATTATTAATTATTATTTAGGTGAATTTACCAAAATTATCTCAACTATATTCTAATTAAGTATTTCAATGGGGCTACTTGAATGGTTAATTATAGAAAATCACTAGTTCCTTATTGTATTTTATATCAAACACGACTAGTTTCGGCGATAACTCCATAATCAAATATTTTCGCTAGGGTGGTACTAGTGATTTTCTATAATTTAACTCAACTATGTTTTATTTCAAGAACTAGGGATGATGACAGATGTTGAGAATACTCTGTATTAGGACGAATAGTGAATCTACTATAATTATTATCTCAACTATGATATACTTATGAATTTTCAAGAGCTTTGAAATGATATCAAATGTTGAGAATACGAAGATTGAAAAACCATTAGTAAGCTGTAGATCCAGGTAAATAAACTATTATCTCAATTATGATATTTTTTCAAGAATTTGAAAATGATGTTAGATGTTGAGGATGTTAGGAAGCTTGAAAGGTCATTAGTAAACTGCACCTTCTCAAGCATCATCTCATCGTGAAGATTGCAGGTTACTATTTAGGGTGACAAACTTTCTAATTACGAAGCAAATGATTATTGATTACTGAAGTTTAATTACTAGAAGATAATTTATTACTATGATTTCACTCTCTTAAAGTTAATCTCAGTCAACAGTAGCATCTTGCAAAACATACATCACTTCCATATCCATTTATTTTAGTAATTCATGCAATCACAGATCTTATAATTATGATTGGGAGAGGACATCAGCCCTGGCTCAAAGGCTCTTTTCTCAAATCATTACTAGTAACCTTGTTATTATTAGCTGGGGTGTACAATTTTCTTACCTACATAATCAAGCATCAACTCATATATGTTAACTAAATATGGAAACTTGAGGATAATTTTCATATTTTTCTTTTGAAGCTCCAATTATCGTTTGATGTGAGTTATACATTTGATTTGATCGTAAAATCAACACTTGGCAATCGACGCAACGCTTATACCTCAGTGATGAGGTTACAATTTCCATTTAGGGTGGCAAATTATCTAATCAGACATTCGGCACAAATCATATTAATTTTCATTATTATAATAATTGATGCCCAAACTAATAATTGGGTAATATATTCACTTAATAATACCAAGTCAAGTAATATCGAATGTTCATACTAGATACTAGCAGGTAACCCGTGCTCCGCAAGGGTCCAATTAAAAACTTGACGTAATGAAATCTTGAAGAATTGAAAATTGGCCTATAACCGTCCTCGGTAAATGAAGAATCTATATGCAAAATTTCAAGTTGATCAGTTGAGTCAGACTTGATACGTCATTCGTGAATTTCCTATCCCGTACGTGTATTAGTCAGTTCTTTCCTTTTTCTTAATATAGATCATGTGACTTTCTTTCGGTATTCATGTTGAGAAGGTGACTGCGGAGAGGCTTGCTCCACTATCGGTATGAGCTACAAAGTCAATGGTTCGGAATCCACCTTGATCTTCAGTTGCATTCATCTCCCTTCCTATTACCCGCACAAAAGCCCCTCTGACCCATGTTCGTATCATCACTCAAAAAAAAATATATAAATCCTTTAGATTTTCCACTACATACTAACTATGGTCATAATTGAAATCTATCCTATCATTTTACAATAAAACTTCTTTCAAGGAACGTCTTATCGTGGTAGTTGTCAAATTTTAAGTAACTTAAATGTGAATATAACATTAATTTCAAAAAATGTATGCAATATGAGATGATGTTGTTATCGAATAACGTTATGACACTGTAAATAAATTATTATCGTGAAATTTTTATATTATTCAGTTATTTTAGTCCCATGACTAATAAAATTTCTATTTTAGTCACTTGGATTGAAAGCTTATAATTATGATAAATAATTTATTGGCACAGTATATATAAGAGAGGTTACACATTTTCATTTTCATTTCATTTTCACAATTTCTTCATTTTCATTTCATTATCTATATTCCAACTGAATATACTCTTTCTCAAAGGTACAACAAGCTTTTCAACTTACATTTTTCACAAATTATACAACCTATAGACCTACTTTCCCAATCTATATTACATCATACTTTGGCCAAAAAATTAATTTAATACTTAGGTAATTTTTGTATTTCAAGACCCATTAATTTCAAAGGAATTTGGTATTTTCACATGTTTATAAATAGCATAAGGAGCAAAATTTATCAGTGAGTAAATAAAATTAGTGACAAATCAAGACGTAATCATGACTAAAAAAATTAAATTTATATATTTTTTTTAGAAACAAATTGTAAGTTCTATTTTATCGAACCTGTTAGTTATCAAACAGCAAAATTTGTTTCAAATGATGATGTATAGCGGCTATTGTCATGATGTGTGGGTCAGTAGGTGTGAGTGGGCTTAGACAAAACACCGCTTTCCATTTATCAATATATTTGTATTATCTAAGGAGAATTGAAGTTTCTTCCATTCTACATGTTAGCTTTCATTCTCAATGGTATTATCCAATAAACAGTAGTCATATTATGGTTGTCATAGGCATTTATTATAGTTTTCTAGAATTGTATTGTTTGGCGTTTCCATTTTTTACGTGAAGCCTAGTTACAGCGCTAAGTCTAGCCATATTTAGCCAAGCCAAGTATAGCATTAGCACTGACGCCTTTTATTGGCCTTGACAGACAACATAACAAAAGGATATTACATAAAGCTCAGAATAATTCTTTAGAATGCACAGAATAAGCCAATAGGCCGCACATCAATCAAAAAAATATAGTCAGGTTTGCTAGCCAATGTATGGCAGTCACGTATATGCATTACGTAGCTATCGCGTTTTTGTCTTTTGATTCATCAAACAAACAATCGACAGTTAATTAATTGAATATCTTACTCCTATTCTATCAGTCATCCACAATCAGATCTTCGTAACAATTATACAATCACTAAATGTTCTCAAAACAGAATTCCAATGGCTCACTGTTCACCAATTCCATAAATCCAGAAGTGAATTAAATGTTTCAAATTCCCACCATCATATTATATTTGAAATTCAGCTTGAGGATTTGTGAATTAATAACAATGGATATCTGATTCTCATTGACTAATCAATATGCATAGGAAGTAACGACTTTTTTAATATGATATGCTGAGAACTGCTTGAAGGCTTCATAATGATATTAATAAGTTTCCTTGGCATTGCAAAAAATTTAGTACGAAAGAATTGAAGCATTTGTTAATATGATTTGTTGAGATTGAAGAATTCATAATGTATGATTATTGAAAATGAAAATGAAATCATGAGCTAGTGACTTGGAGTTGATAATATTTGGAGAGCCGACTCCCCAATAATGGAAAAGGCAAAGACAAAGAAGATGATGGAATACTTATGAAAGAGTATTAATTTGTGAACCGATATGGGTGATGAAAGACATTTTATTTCGAGAAGCCTTCAATTGAATTGAAAATAATTTAAATAGAAGTGAGAGTTTAGCACAATAGGTGGCGGTAGGCTATAGATATGTGGAGGAGAGGTTACTCATACAGTATTTGAGTAAGCATCTCTAGGTGCAATTTTTTTGAAGAAGAATATCGTCGATTCGTTAATTGATATTGTCAACAATACATGGAAGCTTCCGACTTTGAATTTCCCAAGGATTCCCTTAAATTAGCATAGGTCTATAAAATAGTTATCTTCAATGATACTCTTTGACTCTGAGTGTATCCAATTTAAATTGTAAGTAACTGTTGAATCCTTTATTACTTTACCCAAAATACTAACCGTTATGATTCGATTAATACCTTCCGCAAATTCAATTGGCATTTTCTTATTCCCCCCAAAAAATCCAATCAGTAGAGGATTACGTCAGAGCCTGGTCAATAGATTCTCAGGCCGATCCGTCAATTAAATGCTTCCTGGAACTGGAGTGAGTTGCTTTTGTGGATTTAATCAATTATTTTTATCGGTTCTCTGACCACGAATACTGTGATTAATTATACGGATGTCTTATCACTTGAAATAATGATGCGAGCGCAAACACATGGCTCTGCATTAAAATATTCGAAATTTCCTCTATGTATAAACACTTTATGTGTGAATGAGGATTCACAATAAGGCATTCATAAGCATCGGAATTTCTTTTTAAAACTGCGCGAATCATCAATCCCTTGATTTTGTTGTGCTATTTTGTCAAACTAAACTAAACTATTCAATCTTAGTTCAATCAACTACATATCTATTTCTGGTGGTTGGATTTCAGAAGAGCAGTACCGACTTGAATTGTGTTGTGAATTTTTCACGATTTTGCGTGCCTCTATATGAAATGACAGATGACAAAGTTATTGATTTTGACTTTGACGGTGTTTGGGAAGTTTTCTTAGCATCGATTAAAAGTGCTGGTGTTACCAGTAAATATTTTATATATCTACCATCCAAATCTATTCTGGAATCAATCAATGAACATCTATATTGTATGATAAATTTGAAAATAATTGGCACCTTTTTATCGATAAATAATCTATCTATCAAATTATCATACAAATTTAGAGTGCTCGAAACTAGTTGTGTTTATGTAAAAAATATCATAAAAAAGGGTATAGCTATTTCTATTATATTTCAACAATTCAATTATCCCTATTAAAATACTTTATTAGAAACTATCTATTTTACAGAAGTAAATATTATATTTTCATACTGTTGGCCAAGTTTATGTTTATCAACAGTAAAAATTATCGGGAATTCCATACTGTAGATTTTACAGATTCAGGAAACTTATTAATACAGCATATAGTTCAATTATTTGCTTCATTTCTCATAAACTTCAGAACTTGCAGCGTTGGTAATAATCCGCTGTCATGGTTTTGATTGTGACTGTCTCTCGCGTTAATCATCACCTCATCATCATACAATGAATCACCGCGAATTTCTTCCCACAATCTAGTTCATTTTATCAATTCATCCAATTTTAATGTGAGGAGTCACAAATTTTAGTTCCATTGTGTCTGACATTCATTGCATCATTCTTCAACTCATCTGTATCCGAATTGCAACCTCATCAATAATCACAGCAAATTTGATTTTATCAATGAATTTCATTTCCATGTATTGTTTTTCTATGGTGATTGCAATCTCAGTAGAATCGTTCAATCTCCTCATAGTAGAGTATATCCCTTATCACTACAAATACTTGTGTGGGATAGCATGCTAATTCATGAACAAGTGTAGGCCCAAATGCTGCTTTCCGGCTGGTTATGATAAAAATAACAATAATATGATGAATCACAGCAATGCGTCGAATGCTATTATCATTGGTGTTTGTTATCAATTTCCTATTTTGATGCTGCAAATTCAATTATGGGCACAATTATTGCTGTTCACTATACTTCCGAATTTGTAAATCATGATGGTGTTTGGATTTTATGTAAGACATCTGAGGTTCCTTCATTCTTATCTGAGAATTTCTTTTATATCTTTGCATCTAGGATCCAGTCAGTTGCATATTTGCAGCGTAATTAGTAATGTTTTTAAATTAATCTGTTTCATGGAGTCGTTCCTTACTCAGTTGATTCTATATTCGTTTGTGTAATACACAGTTTATCGTATTCATCACATTTGAAGACATTTTCAACATATGTTCTCATATACAAAAATCTGAATGTGAGTTTTCAATATGTGCAACTTTTATAACAGCAACTTTTGATGTGGCTATAACAACAATAAAATTGGTAGATTTTCAACTGAAAGTATGGAACAAAGTTCTGTTACTAATCATACCATGATTGATGTGATTCGGTTACAAGTATAAGGTTTTTAAAATACGTATGTAATCAATATTTTCAAAATCAGATATTCAAACTGTAAATTGAAAAATCATCGTACTATAGAAAAACATCTTGCAAAAATTAAGATAATAATCAATGATTGAAAATTCCCACTAACTTCTTGCCATGAATTACAATCCTTACAATTACTTGTAATTATCCTAAATTTTACTATCAATTACTCTATTGCCTATCGTTCAAGCATGATGGCTAGGAAATTAATAAATTTTATGACGAATTAAGACGAGAAAAGGAAATTACGCAAATTACCTGCGATTTTTCATGAAGTAGCTTAGCACAATTATTGAAGAAAAATGTTATTTTATAAATTCTCTGGCTAGAACTATACCACCGAAACATTGAGAGTGTACAGTACTAATGAGCAGTAATAAATTCAAGTACAACTTTACAATTTAGCTGTATCATTGTTGGAAGTTCTAAATTAATACATTATTAACTAGTCTCTGCTAAGAGTAAGTCCTCAAACAATGGGTTTGAAAATAATTTTGCAGACCCACTTGGGGTAAATAATACTTTTTTTAGATTTGTTTTTGCTGATGTGTGACGTATGAGTGGATTATGAGTTTAGAGGCTATACAAGTTTGAATTGAAGAAATTTCACTATACGTATTTCTACCATCACAGAAGTCAATAATAAATCAGCTTGAACTGACACAGCTTTTGAATATTTTCAAATCTCGAAGGTAATTAAGTGTAATTAACGAGGTATTTCATGATAAACATGTAATTTATTTTAGTTGGATAGCCAAATAAGTATCGCTGATGGAGTTTATTCAAAAGTTTAGGAAATAATTGATTATATTTTAAAATAATTGAATCTTTAGTGTATTGCTACAATGTAACAATATGTATTAACGTTCGATCAGTTCGATTTACAATGTTTGTTATCATAAAACTATTATAAAAAATTTTGTGAGTGCACCCACAAATTATCCGTATGTATATGAATATATTTATTTTAGCAAAAACTAGATTAAGGATTTGTAAGCTCGGTAATCCACAATTTTAAATACTTGGGAATATAATTTTTTTATGAAAACGTTCACTCTACTATAAATATAACGGCTATTGCTTCAATCATTGTAGTAGGATCCCCTATATATCCCCTTTATCTACTTCATCATGTTTTTTTTAATAAAACATCAGCTTCCGAGGAAGCCACCCTGAATACAGGGTAACATTTACAAATGTTACATTGTAATGTTTTATTTTCTTCCATATAACTTGATTGATTATTTTAAACAAAAATGAACAGTTTATATTAATCAGCTAAACTCTATAGAAGGCAATGACAAGGCCGAGAATCGGCAATGTTGCTCTCCTATCCTTATTTATTAATTCACAATCATCACAAGAACGTCAAAATTTGAGTTCTCCACTGTCATCATAACGTGAACATCACTCTAATTGAATTAATCTCATTTAGGGAAAGGAAATAGAAAAGTGAGCTAGATTAACGAAATCTTTTTTGTGGAGAAGATACAGTATACCGTACCTATTTCCAACGTTTATTTCAATCTTTTGCCGGTATTACTTTTCGACGCGATTCTATGTATTTTTTTCAATTTCTGACTCTGTATTGCATCGTATTACCTAGTTTATTCATTGTAATAAAATTTTCAATCATTTATTTGATTGAATAGTATTTATTTTATTGAATCACAAGTTTTACGATAATAGAATGAATAACAATTGTTCGCCTAAAACTTATATTCCTGAATTTATTCCATTGAATGAATATACAGTAGTATTTTAAGTATTAATCGATACTACGATTCTACTCTCCAGTTTCCATGGTTACACATCTGTAGTTGAACTGTGGATTAACTTTCAAAATAAAAAGGAATGACATGTCTATAGTTGTATTGACACTAATATTGTTCCATTTCTTCATGATGAATAAAAAAAGACAAGAATTTAACCACTTTTTAAATGAAAAGTGAATTGCTTTTATTCAGAATAGAATCAACTAAATGAAATATTTATTCCTGGCTTTAAATTGTGGTTCAATGTTTTTAAAGTTCAAACGATTTAAGTAAAGTTATGATAATAATGTCCTGTTATGCATTGTTGATGTATGCGTACTGCAAATTATTTGACGTTGTCCTTTGGTTTCAAGTTTAATGACAATGAAATATGATTAATTTTATTTATTCAATTGTTTTTATCAAATTGATAAATATTCAATTTTTTAATACCCTAAAACTAATACCATGCAATCCAGATTCACAGAAATTTACAAACATTACAATAAAAATAAATAGATATAATACAATGAGGTCAATAAAATGAAATATGTTCCAGCCAACTTTTAGAAGTTTTTTCGTTACGACTTTTCACATTTCAAATTTTCACAGATTTAAATTTCAAGCTAACTTTTAGAAGTTTTTTCGGTACGACGATTCACGTTTCAAATTTTCACAGAAAAGAATAAAAATTTAATACCTAGGTGAGTAGAATGAAATTATTAAAATATACAATAAACACGAATAAAAATGTATAAGTATTTAAAAATATATATATTATATGTTATAAATGATTAGTATTAATGTATTTTTTATATAAAAATGTGTACAATAGATAATTTACATTCATATAAATTCATAGTTGTCTCTTTAAATTTTTGCCGGCACGACTCTTCGACCACGTTGCTATGGATACCGAGTCTGAGTTTGCACTGCCCGTTGTGATCAGCTAGGGTGTTAGGGCCGTTCCAACTGAAATAACGTTAGGTTAATTGATATAATTGTTTATTTGTTCACTCACCAGCCAACAGGATGAAGTAGGAAGCCACGGCTACTGGCATAAAGGCAACATCCATTTTGCCCTCACAGGCAGACTGTGACTGTAGTAAGCGCACCTCTGTACTGTGACGGTGTGAGAGCAATCTGACACTGACTGACGATTCACTCCTCACTGTGATGTGAGTCAGCGTCTCACTATTCTAGCGGAATTGGCCGGCGTGTCTAAATCCAGCACGAATCCGAGTGGGATGAGTTGTGCTGTTAATAGCGTTTGTTTATGTCAACACAATAATGAGATCACACATCCTTTCTATCTTGAATCGACCTCACATCTTCCAAGAATCTCGTCATCTTATAATTTTTTGATAGCACGTTTCTTGACCAGAATCAGATGTATAGTTCTTGATCAGTTATTCATAGCAATTGAGAAATCTGTTTTTTCATTTTTCATCTTATTTATCTTGGAAATCAATATGCACTACGTAATTTCAAAATATTAGTATTTACAAGTTTATGTTTCTTGAATGGTTCCAAATTTTCTTAACTAACTCAATATTATTCGTTACAAGTGGTAATTGAGTGGAATATTTCTTATCAATTTATTAATTCAAGCCATCTAAATTCAAAATTTTTAGTTCTCATGTTTATTTTGGACTAAAATTCTATAAAAATTGTACACGTGAAATTCTAACCTTATGTTGGACTTTGTCACCTATAAATTTGGAAGAAAAATAGCACAAGGGCCACCTTATTATTTTATCTACCAATGTTATCACATTAGTGTCATTTGCATTGTTAATGAATAAAATTTATTGCAATTAAATATCAAAATTGGAATAAATAAGACTGTTAATGGAATAAGAAAACTGTTGTTTTGGTATTGGAGAGAACAGACAGACAAAATTTCTTTATTTCGAAAATATAAATAACGAAATTGAATATAAACTCATCCATCATATGAAAATATAACTAAATCATCCATCACCACTTATTCCAGTCTTTTTGACTATGATTGGAAATAAATAAAAGACAGAAAAAATAAAAAAGCTATGTATAAGAAACTAATGATAAATACCCATTGTTTCCAAAAATATATTTTTTTAATAAGCCTAATCTCAATTGATTTACCTTATTTGGGATAACATGGAGTTATTGATTTTTTTCAGAACGGTACCCTACTAATTCTTTAGTTGCATATCCAGCTAATTAATTGTTAAACCTATTGTACTTGAAATTTACAATGTAAAATGCACATTTCAGAATTTGATTCAAGATTTGGTTGCTCGGTGTGCATTTTTGTAATAGGTATTGTCTCAGAATTTTACCATTGTTGTTCACGCCATTATCATTAATATTAGTTCATGCATCATTATTGGACTAGAAAGTTTGATAATTTTAAATTTTACAAAATTCGTTTTGCTTTGTGTTGCACTGTACTTCTTACATACTTAACGTTGTACACTTGGGTTTGGCACGCGTTTCCAACAATGCTGTTCATTTTCAGCGCTTTCAGATACGACTGATTAGCTGGAAAATGTTCTAGGCTGAGGCTTTCGGAGATGTTGAGGGAGAATTGAGTAAAGAGGAGACACGTTTGTGAGAAACGTCTCTAGAAATATAATTTATAATGTTGAAATGTTACCGCACTCAAATCGCTGAGAATCAACATAAATTGTTCGAAACTGTCAGCATTGAAATTCTTTATTAGGCGGAGTTAGGACTTTCAAGTCCTCTCTACCACTCAACCTTGAAGCATTCGTACCTTTCGAGCATTCGTACTGTCTAGCAGGAAGTAGTATAATTCCATCTAATGTAGGACAGCAGTACATTATTATAATTTTAAATTATCAAACTTTCTAGTCCAATAATAGTAAACTAAGGCCCGGTTGCACAACAGCCGGTTAAATTTTAACCGTGATTAATTTCACGAGAACCAATCAGAGAAGGCGTTTTTGAAATGAATGTGGAACATCACAAAATTTTGAGATTATTTTTTTTAAGGTTTTGAGATTATTATTCAAATTTGAAATGTTTTCCAGTTCTAATAATATTCCTGATTGAACTTTTTTATAATGCAGTCTACAAATTAATCCCTTGGGAATCCGTCTAGTATCAATTATAGAGCTCAGTCATCAATAAAATTGTATTTCAACTAAAAATTCTGTGAAGATGAATGATATTTAATTTTTCCAAATTTTAGGCTTACTCCAATTTATAGTAGAGCTGATTAGTTGTCGTTTTAATGAAAACATGTGTATTTGTGTGTGCTACATTATTATGTAGTGAGCACATATTAACTCATGGCAACTGATCTCATGGAAACATCTTGATTCCAATAATAAATAGAAAAATCTTTTTGTCAATTATTTCAAAAATAATTGGACTTCTATAATGTGATTATTCTGTATACAAAAACTTTTGAGAATTTCTCGACTAATTACGATCTGCGATAACTGTTAACAGTGTACTATCAACATCCATTTTAATGATGAAAACGACTTATCTGTACACTAAACTCAACCTACTTTGGTAATTGATCTGGTGCTAATTAGTACATTAAGTGATTCGTGTGAATGTTTTTTGTGTAAAAAGAAAATCTTTTGTTTCTATTCACAAGTCAGGCAAATATTGCTATCTTTTCCGTGGTCCTGAGAAAACCGTTTATTTAGAAACTGAGAATTTACTCTCAGTGGCGTCCAGACACTTTTTCATTTCAATTTTTTTACATAAACATTTTTCGCTTCCTTTCATCAACCAATTCTCAATTTCCGAATGACCATTTTATTCAAATTTTAGTTTGACTGGTTTCCCTGTAAGGAAACCATAAGATTTCCTCTCCTTTTTGGTTCCTCCTGACAGCATTCTTTAATCCGTTAATGAAGTGTCTTTATTAGTGAAATGAGGTCCATGTAACAATAGCAATGTCGGAAAATCAGGTTCTCATACAAGACTTCTTTTATTGATACCTGAACTTCACATAGTTGAATTTTTAGAATCTTATAATGCTATTCATGTGTATTTGTGAACATCTATGAAAGTGAAATACCTAATTCAGCTCTATTCATATCTCGATGACTACTGATGTACTGGTATCATACAATTATTATCATGACAGCTATGCGGACGCTACTCATTTGCAATCAGATCAGAGAAAAATAATATACAACATAGAAGATGATTGGAATTTACAATCTATATGCTTATTTTTTTCAATCAACCTAATATATTCAATCAATAATAATATTAATTGGAACAGGAAACACAAGACATAGATAGTTAATAATAATAATCGTATGGCTTTTATTGGTGGGGTATCCCTGACAGAAGTTCCACCTCGGCTGAATAGATTATTTAAGCCGTCAATGGGCCTTACGACTGTCATACTTCAGCTTAGAATGTATTGATGCTGTAATTATCAGTCAGATCATTCAAACGAACTTCAATCTTCACTTAGCTTTTGTCTGTCAGTGTGAAGCTATGTTGTTTGAATCATAAATTGCTATTGCGAGAAATTTATTGGCATTTAGATAGTAAAAATGATTATTCTCAAATTATAAGACAACAAATATTCATCGAGGGTTATTATAATGAGTTACCTGTATAGTTTTTATTATCGTCAATTTGGTTCGTTGTATATCATAGTATAGATGGTATAAGTACGCTATTCTAACAATATTTAGTTGCCATATGTTTAGCTTTTATTCTCGTCAATTTGTTTCAATACTAATATTATTGTTATTCTTTGAACAGCACGATAAGCCTTCTTGAAAATTGCAATTAATGCTCAAATTCGTGCTGTGTCTACGAAGGTGGAACTAGAAGGTGGATGTTCCTCTCTCCCAGCTGTGGAGTCTGTTTTAGATATTGCCCTCCAATACTCGAACCGAAATGCACTGACTAGTGGCCTACTGGCCTACACTTACGATCGGCCCATTCATCAAACACATTCACCTTCACACATTCTCAGTGCAGTGACATCACTATTTTTAACATAATTTGCCCAATTAGGAAAACTATCACTGATAATGAGAAGAAGCAACACATTGATAACACAACTGTTCACTCTGAAATGACATAGATTTGCCTCAATGCCGATTTAGATTGATTTATTAAATTCAAGTCTACACACATTATCTGCTCATTTTGCTCTGAAGGGCTACTACAATAATAATATTATATATAGAAATTAATAAGAATTGTAAAGTACTCTTTTATAAAGGTACTAGTATAAAGACTAGTTTTATAAAATATAAAATTAGGGTACTTGATAACTTTCCATTTCTACATTATCTGCTTTAGTATATACATATATTATTCTAGTGTAGATAATGACGGCTTCATAGAGCCATCCCTGTGAATAAGAATGATGTAATGACATTTAATTTGTGTTGCTAATGTATACAATCATGACAAAAACATCAAGTGTTTTTCGTCAACATGTGTTTTTGTCGTTGCATGCTCAGACATCTCCACTAAAATTCCACTAGTAATCTCCTTACTAACATTTAAGAGTGGTATCAGTTGTGATAAATGTTAACAGAATTGGATTACGATATTTAAAACAACCACTTGAGTCACTTGTGACAACTGACTTATGGGCTCTGATAATGTTGACCATTCACTTATTTATAAAACGGCTGTAGCGAGCTCTTTGTTTATAATCACAGTCTCATAATGAGTTTTCATGTCAAGATTCATTGAATTTATGTTTCGATAGGATTGTTTTGCCAGAAATATCTGCATCAACAACTTCTCAAACTCAACCCGCTTAACATGCAAACATGGTGTGTAACCAAATCAAATAGATTTTTATCCACAAAATCATAATACACATTTATAAAATCCATTTAAATATTTAACAGTGAAAACAGTTGAACAATTAACCGTGTCCTACAATAATGATTTGACTATTCGATTATCTATCGTCGAGTGCTTTCAAATTATGTTTGTGGTAGGAATTTCGATAAATGTAATTTAAGCCAATATTCTTTGACGATGCGTCAATAGTCGTTCGCAAGTTCCCAACTTCTGAAACGTCGGCTACCAGGCTAAAAACAGTATGGAGGTTAAGTCAGAGGCCCTGAAATTGATCAAGTGCGACCCGAAAACTCTTACACCAGACCTGAGCCAGTCAGGTCACTCAATATTTATGTTACTTACTTTAATGATTTTTAATATGTATTTGTAATTAATAACTAAAGGCGGATTTCCACATATCAGTATCAGTGTTAGTATACGGTATAGTGAAAATATTTATTTATTTATTCAATGATACACAGAGAACAATTCATTAAAATTATTATTCCCATGATGGATAGTCATGATTATACTAGTAATATTCTTCTAACGTGACTAGTTATACTCGCCGGCCCAAGTGGGAATATCCCCATTAGAACTCATGGGAAGAATATTTACACTATAACGGATACTTAAACTGATACTGATATGTGGTGATCCGCCTTTATGGGGTTTCCCATAATATGTTATTGTTTACTGTGATTATATAAGTAAATAAAACTTATAAACAAAGCAGTATTATTTAGTCCCTTGGTAGATAAATGCCTTTTATCTATACTTTACAATATTAAAAGTGATGTGGGCGAAATTGAGGTAATAAGAGCCCACTTACTCCACAATTATTAGTTTCATAAAAAATATACTTTTCCTACAGATACCTTGAAAAGTGACCATTTCTGCACTGATTGCAGGCCGCAAAGAATCACTTTTCCACACTAGTGCGCAAAGTGAGTACTTTGCGTACTCCAGATTTGCAGCATGACAACGCAAAATAGTTAGAAGGTTATATGGAGCACAAGTGCAGGAAAATCAAAATTAAGTTGGTAACACTGACTGTGCTATAGTGAGGCCCACGTTATAATGGCAGTGGAGAACAGCGTTGCCTATTTATTATGTGCCTTGATTATAGTCATTTCAATGATTACATAAGATAAACCCCCTTCAAGCAGTCACATAAATTTTCAATTGAATTACTAATCATTATAATTCAATTATTATTATTCAATTTTTAATAAATTAAGGTTTTTATTAATAATAAAATTACACAGAAAAACATTTGATGGATTTCAGGTAATTTTACCCATAATTACTTTTCATACTCAATGGTAACTGTAGGAAAAATTTAATGTGAAATACGTGCGCAAAGTTCATTTGCTGCACTCAAGAAACCATCATTCCGCACTCGCCTACGGCTCGTGCGTAAACGTTTCTTTCGGTGCAGCAAACTGTCACTTTGCGCACTAGTTGCACAAATAACTATTACAATTCTGTTCTGTTCTTTACAGTACTGTTCTGTTATTTCAATCGAAAAAACATTATTTTTTTGTATGTGTGTTGCAGCTGCCGACAATCTTGAATGCGCTTGATAACAGAGGTGACCTAGCACTTGATATGGCCCTAAAAGAGCAACAGACCAGCATTGCTCGCACGCTCATTGAAAATGGAGCTGATCCTGATGCCAAAGACCCCAAAGGCTGGACTATCACCCACAGAGCTGTTGAACGAGGTCATTTTTTCCTTTTTGTTTTAGTTTTTAAATGTTTGTACTACAAGTTTTTCTAATTTTCTTTCAATTTTAGTACAAATTTTTTATACATAGTGAGGTCTACGTTATAAATTCAGTGGAGTTGATAGGACTAAAGTGTTGGATACTTTCTTATTTCCTCCGCTATATTAGATAGCATGATTCAAGTCTTATGATAATCAAGTAATATATAATATTGTTAATTTCTGTTAATAATGATCAATTATATTATATTCGTAAAGAAAATATATTTTCCATGATTTTATAATAATTATTGAGATTAAGTATACAGTCAAAAAACAATTTGGCAACAGTGCGGAGCTAGAAAAGGATAGAGCTCTCTGCTTTGTCCAATGAAAGATAAGGATAGATAACCAATGTTAATCAAGTGCTGACTTGAAACGTTAATCTCACTATAGGTACATAAATTTTTGTGAAGCATAGGGCATCCAAAAATTAACTACATTTTTATGAGAATCCTTTATTGATGAGGTGGCCTCTTCTATGCATGAGATTCATCTCAAACTGTAATATTTAGCTTTGCCTAATAATTAACTTATTAAATGAATTAATTATTATTAATTCTCACTTACTAACTCCCATAACCTACGCAAATGCCCAGGACTTGTCTGGGCATCATCCTCAGCAAATTACACGAGTGAATTTTATTAGAGATTTTCTTGTATGAGTTTCACAAGTTTTCTCAATTTTTCCTTGAAAATGTCAAGTTAAATTATTATTAGCGTATGGCGTATATAGGCGCACACCTATTCAAAGAAATATCTGGTCATGAGATTGTTGTCAGGTTGATACAATACTGTAAATACATTCAAATGTCAAGTAGCCTATATTGAAATATTTACTTCTTATTAGATTGGTGTTTCCTGACTCTAATATCAGCTTTCAATTTTGTCTGTGTACATATTTCATGTTTTTATTGTAAAATATTCGAAGAATATAGAATGGTTTCATAATCCATATCTAGACTTACCATCAAAGTACTAGTTGCAAAAGTAGTTGAAATTAGATTTTTTTTTAAATGCTATTTGTCTTGTACTGTACTCCTTTTATTCGTGCCACCTAATTTATGCTCGTTACCTTAAAACATACCCACATTATACAAAATTAATGGATGCAAATCCTATGCGAAGGAATAAGACATAGATAGGAAAACCCCTAGAGATGTAGCTGTACTAAGATCACGACACGACAAATATTATAATTTCTTATTCCTCCTTGAGTAATTATTTCTACCTCACTTTCACCAATAGGACGCATAAAGTATACGTGTTGAAAAATCCAAGAAATTCTTTTACGACTTCATTAAAGTGTATTGATAAAGTATAGGCTTTTTTAAGTAATTAGGTATGAAGTAAAATATAGGCCAATTGAACATGTGGATAATATTCGTTATGGTACCAGTATTTGTAGATATGCATTCTCATCCAAGTCCCTAATATTGGAATATGGTGCATCAATTGCTATAGGTGATTTTTAAAAAGATGTAAAGTATTGAAACATGTGAGTAATTAATAGGTCTAATTATTAGTCATTAAATAAACATTTAATTAATTAAATCATGTGTATAATTTGTAGGTGATGCATTTTCGGCCAAGTTCCTGATAGAGAACGGTGCATCGGTTGCTATAACAACGCCTGAGCGCGGTCATTCCTTGCTGCATCTGATAGCTTCCTCTAGTCACCATTCTGATGCCGAGTCGGCCATGGCTGAAATAGCTAAGCGACTGCTTGACTCTAACTTCGATCCCAATCTGCAGGACAAAGAGGGCGTGTAAGTCATGAATATTACTGTTTGTGTCGTTTGGTAAGATTATTATTGTATTTGTAGGCCTAACTAGGCTTATGTTCGAACTTATATCTGGGCAGTTCTCATAGTGAGTAGGTTTGTGATTCTATGTCTTTAAATTTTTCAAATAAGTGCAATATTTCTCAATTAATTGTTTTCTTTGGTACATCCATTTATTCTATTTCTCACGTCAACCTTCAACATTCAAAATTTTCAAATAATTAATCCTGGACTGGAAAAAGTGGCGAAGCAGTGATGTATGATTTTATAACCGAATAATACTTTGGACAATATCAACTTTTTTCCAAATTTGAGAGACAAATTGTACCTTAAATGTTTCCTTAAGCAAAAAAGTCATGTTTTACACTCTTAATACATAATAAACATAGCTATTCAAACTTCAAATTGAGTTCAATATTGTGTGCTTTTATTTTGGGACGGCCCTACACTAATAATGCTATCCACTCAATTTTAAATTTCCTTTAACTTCCATGTGTTTTGAATATGATGTGTTTTCAAAGCGACTTTATACTTATAATGTATAATGTATTATTTTCATATACTATTTATACTATCTCCTCTATTTTATTGAATGACTTCTAAGTTGGATATGATGTTTTTAATTTTTTAGGACGGCTTTACACTTGGCAGTGATGGCTAGGAATGAAGACATCTTCAGCTTGCTGTTGACTAAGTCAGTCAACTTGAACGTGCAAACACATGAAGGTCATGCCCCGCTTTGGTACGCCCTTATTGCTAGTAGTCGTTATAACTCAAACAGTTTCGCTGCACGTCTCATTGAGAAAGGAGCTGTTCCGAACCCTGTGAGTGATTTTTACTAACTCGATCACTAACTAACTACTATATACTCTTAGTTGTTAACCAATAACTTGAACTAATATTTCTAATTGTTAACTAATAAATTACCACTTATATTCCATACAAAATCAGGTGATTATCAATAACTCAGGTAACTATAGTCCATACAAAATAACTTTTGACTTGGAGGGACATGCGCAGCAGAGGGATACAGCGGCGGCGATGTTGCCGTTCTAAACCTGCCAGCGCTCTCTAATTTCTAATGAGAGTTCAAGTTTTCATGATACACACATACGAAGTTTCCTCTCTGAAAGCACGGAGTCGACTGATTATTTGTGTAAGTGAACATTGGCTGTACAAAGAAGAGCTACCATTTTATACACCAAACAAATATCTTCTCGCAAGTAGCTTTTGTAGGAGTCGCCCACTCTCACATGGAGGGTCGGCTGTATTTGTCAGAGAGAATCTCAAATATGAGGAAATTGACATATCAAGTCACTGCAGAAATTTTATATCTGAAGCCTCAGCAATAATTTTGAAAGATTTTAATCTGATTGTCATAACGTTATATCGCACACCCAACTCCAATGTCCATGATTCTATAGATAAAATGGAAACGCTATTGATTGAGTTAGGGAAATACAAGTACAGTAATCTGATAGTAGCAGGCGATTTTAATGTAAATATTTTGAACATGTCAAATGAAACTCAGCATTTTTTAAATATGATGAGATCCTTTGACTTATATCCAGTACATGCCAAACCAACAAGAAATCTCTCATGTTTGGACAATATTTTCACGAACGTTGATAAGGAGTTTGTTTTCACCTTTCTAACTGGAGAAGGAATAATCTCAGACCATGCAGCCGTTTGGGCAGTTATTACATACAAGAAAACTGAAGAAAATTATGATAGCTCTGGACCCAGTTTTTTCAAAAAACGCCTCCTCTCCACCAATAGGCTTGATAATTTGAACATCTATCTGATATATTATGACTGGTCACCCCTGTATTTATTGGATGACATAAACACGGCCTTCAATTTTTTCCTGGAAGTCATTGAGTTCTCGTTCAATATGAATTGTCCTGTAGTGAAAGTACGGAATCGGAATAATGAATCAGCAAGGCCTAAGAAAAATGGCTGGTTCACTCCTGAACTTGCTGTCATGAAAACGTGGTTGTTGTGTCTCTATGACAGATGGAAACTTACCTCAAATATGGAAGATAAAATCAGATTCAACAAATTCAAAACGAAATATAATTTAGCAATCAGATAAGCAAAAATTTGTGCAAATGACAAGGCAATCATTGAGTCATGAAACAGATGTAAGGCAGCCTGGCGAGTTATTAGGGCTGAGACTGGCCAAAGAAAGGTCAGTGCAGTTATCCCGATTTCCCCTGATATCCTAAACCAGTGCTTTGTTGATGCCGCTGATGCCGATTTAGATTTAGACTCTGGCACTTCGCATGCTGACTTGCTGGAAAACTTTCCATTCAATGAGCACCATAAAATTGACAGGGCCTTCAAATGGAGAGAGGTCAGTGTACAAACAGTTACTGCAATTGTTACAGGACTTACTAATTCTCATAGTGAAGATGTCTATGGTCTCAGCAATTATGCAGTGAAAAAACTCTTACTAGCCTTAGTTCTACCTCTGACATTTCTGATAAATTTTATCATGAGGAGCAGTACTTTTCCTGAATGTCTTAAACTATCAAAAATCACACCCATTTACAAAAGAGGTGATAAGAGCTGACCAGAGAATTATCGTCCCATAGCTATTGTGCCTATTTTTAGCAAAATTATTGAAGCATGTCTTTTTGAACAGCTCTATGAATACTTCACATCAAA
Organism: Nilaparvata lugens; assembly: GCF_014356525.2. Lineage (NCBI taxonomy): Eukaryota > Metazoa > Arthropoda > Insecta > Hemiptera > Delphacidae > Nilaparvata > Nilaparvata lugens. Next base: position 18,451,375 of record NC_052518.1, on the reverse strand, counting down.
TGGTCTACTCTACCAACATCAATATGGATTCAGACACAAGCACTCTACTGTTATGGCAGTGGAAAAGATAGTTGATGTAATACTAGAAAGTTTTGAAAAGAAGCATGTAGTCGGGACCTGTCTAGTAGATTTGAGTAGAGCTTTTGACACTATCTCTGATGACTTTCTCCTAAATAAATTGGCTTTTTATGGGATTTGCAATACTGAGCTACAATTGCTGAAGTCATATCTCCAAAACAGAAAACAAATGGTTGTGATCGGTAACTCCTCTTCCGAAATTATGAATGTAGCTGCGGGGGTACCACAGGGCTCAGTTTTGGGGCCTTTTCTGTTTCTTGTCTTTGTAAACGACTTCAGCTATAATTTTCCATATTTAAGTGTATTATATGCTGATGACACGACTATTGTTGCTACAGACCCATTGATAGAAAGAGTACAGAATAAACTTGACAATGCTCTGTCTACAGCCAGGACGTGGTATGTGGCCAATGGACTGAAATTGAATGAAGATAAAACTGAGATATTGTTTTTCTCCCTCAAAGACAAGTTAAGTAATGGCCTGATTAAACCGGTCAAACTTCTTGGACTTTATATGGACTACAAGCTGAACTGGGACACACATATTGAGCACCTTTCAAAAAAATTATCTCGAATAGTCTATTTATTGAGAAAACTGAAAGGCTGCGTGAATTTGGATACACTCATATTGACCTATTTTGGGCTTTTCCACTCACATTTGAGTTATGGTGTGCGTCTATGGGGTAATTCCATCCATGCTAAAACAGTGTTCTTATGGCAAAAAAAGGCTCTTAGAGCTATCCTAGGACTAACACAGCAAGATTCATGCAGGCCACATTTCCCTAATTTGGATATACTAACCCTTCCATCTCTCTTCATTTATTCCAATTTAATTCACGTCAAGAAAAACTCAGAAAAATTTCCCATTCATGAAGATTACCATGCATATAATACCAGGAACAGTAGGAACATTGTAGCACCACAAATAAGACTCACTAAAACTATGAGAAGCCATACTCTCCAACAGTGCATATTGTATAATAAACTGCCTCAAACAACCAGGAATCTGCCTCCAAACAAATTTAAGAAAATTGTATACAGTTATCTGAAAAATACTTACTTTTACTCACTTGAGGAATACCTGAATACCTGAATTGAATGTATTTTATGTAATGTTGATATGCTTTATCTGTTCAATTTGTATCGATTTTCTGTTCAATTGTGTGTAGACTACTTTTTAAAAGTATGTATTATGACTTGCCTAATGCTATAATTGTAACCTGATGGTTAATAAAACGAATCTTGAATCTTGAGTCTAATCGACAAATTGGCAACTGCGCTTCTACCTAAAATACCTATGACTCTATTCATTACTGTAATTGGCTGATCCCCCTCCGTTTCTTTGCTCCGCATATTCCTCCAATTCAAAAGCAATTTTGTATGTACTATAGTTACCCGAGTTATTGATAATCACCTGATCAATACTCCCAGTAGGCAAACACTTTTAAAGACTGCTTACTCAAAATTATTTCTTTGTTTTCAACTTTCTTCGTTTTTTGATTATATTAACAGTTGATTGATTTCATTCCTGAAATGTATTTCTAAATTTACAGTATATTTAACTTGTCTGGAAAGGTGTTTACTCTAGTAATATTGTTAATCGATAACCGAGTTCAGACCGTGCGTTAACAAGCATATCCATACGATAAACACCCATTCCCCCAAACTTGACATATAACTTTTATATCCATCCAATGTTACTCGCGCCTCGCGCACTATACCCTCGCTGGGGTGGTTTAGCAGTCTCTGAGCTTAGCGCTCCGGCTGGAAATAAAATGTAAATAGTACCCTAATGGTTAAATTTGTTTTGAATAGATTAATATTTATTTTGAACGGTTCTATAATTTTAAAAGTTAACTGTTTCTTCAAAAATAAGTAAAAGATTTTTTAAAGAAAATCGTACTATTTCCAACTTATTCCGTATTATAGACTCACCCAATTTTGAAAAAGTAAAAAAAAACCAGCAAAAGGTGTAGAGAAGCAAGGCTTAAAAAGCTGAACGATGATTGAATAAAAGTGTTTTTTTAACATGAAAAACAACAATTATCATTGTTCAACCAATCAAAATTCAATTGTTCAGTTCATATCTTATTGATAATTCCAGTTATTTTTGTGTTTCACTGGCCGTTGCAATTAAAAAAGCATGTTCATGAGTATTCAGAAGCAGTGTTGTCAAGTTGTACTCACTAACTGAAAGCGTCTAATCGTAATAATCAAATTAACAATTGAAGATTTTATGATTTTATTAAAGAAGAGTGTGGCTGAGGACAAACGGATATAATTAATGATAATTAACAATACTTATAAGTTTAAACAAACTCAATTATTTAATTGAAATTCTTTATTCTCCAAAAAAGATTAACAATACAATTATATTTGCATGTAGAAAATAAAAATACATTTTATTGGAGGCTCCTCTTATGGGCACATGCCTGTGAGAGAGGAGCGAGTTGTTTAGTAGCAACAATATACATCATCCTAAATTAAACTATTTATAGCTATGAAAAATATGACTAAATGCAATAAAAAAAATTGTTGAAAAGAGACTAGACTAGAGTAACAAATAAAACAAAACTTAATCTGGAGAGAGGTATTATTATCAAGCAAATAAAATAAACCAAATCAGGAATGAAGTGGGAAGCACAGTGAGATCAACGAACAAAATAAAAACGTTTAAAAAGATACAATAATTATTAGAACTTGCAAATTGTCAGGAAAGTGTGAGAATGTTGAAGTTATTACTTTTGTTTTGCGTGATAATGAGTACTGTCGTTCTATGTTGAATGAATAAAATGTCAATTGTCTGGTTCACTATGTCATCAATTTAGTATTACGGTATTACATCAATCTTCAATTCATTGTTAATTTACAGAATTAATAATTTAGTTTAATCAAAATTATAATCTATATACATATTATATTGTTAATCTTTATTTAAATTTAAAATCTAACATACTCCTATTTCATTCAGTTCTCAATTACTGATAACAGAGTGAAAGTTTGTAATTTAAATAATCAAGAACCATATAATTGTTTACAGATCTATGCACAAACATCAGACTCTCTTCTACACCGAGTTGCTGAGGAGGGTCTAGAAGATGCTGGTTTATTCCTATGTACACATGCTAATAATATCAATCATACAAACAGAAAGGTAAGTATTCATTCTGAAGAATCCTTAAGAATTGATATAGTAGTTTATACAAAAGATTTTTCAATTATTATTGTTAGCGTATGGCGAGTTTTTTCAATAAGGGTGTTTAAAGCACGAGTTAGATGTAGAGATGTAGACTTGTATTTTAAATGAGCGAGCGTAGCGTGCAAACGGGTCTCTCAAATATCTCTCGAGTGCTTTAAATACCATATAAGACTGTTGTATACACTATTATTTTATCTACGACCACTCAAGCAAAGTATCACATTGCTGATTTGTTGTAAGGTTAGAATTCAACTACTAGCAGAAATATAGTAGAAATATTGAAATAACAATATTGGTGACAAGCTACTCAGAAATTGTGAGCAGTAAACTTGAAATACTGAAAACTTGATATAACTGAAAACCTTAAGTACTGAAAATTTGAGAAACTGAGAATTTGAGAAACTGAGAATTTGAACTGAAAACTTGAAGAAATGAGAATTCGGCAAGCTGAAAACTTGATATAACTAAAAACTTGGCGAATTGAAAATTTTTCAAACTGAATATTGACAAACTGAAACCTGCTGCCAGCATTAAAAACCTATGTTTTAATGTTGATGCCACCACCAAAATTGAAAACCGTGTTTTAATGTTGCATAATGTTCTCATTATAGTATAGTTTTGAAAATGCATTGCGAAAAGACCCCTGTTATGGGTGCGGATTGATTGTGATGTTGTAATGATCCACCAACTATTTTTTGATATAGAATCCAAGAAATTGTGAAATTTATCCAGTTGACGAGTATCATTATTTTCTTTGATATTATGATTTTTATTACAGGGTGAAACGTGCTTGCATAAAGCTTGTGAGAAAGGATTGTCTCGCCTGGTAACGAAACTATTGGAATGCGGAGCTAATCCTAACGTGCAAACGTTTCCACCTGATGATTTATCCATCAACTCTGATGATGTGCCTTCTTACAGGCAAACCCCCATACATATCGCTATTCGGTATCATAATGATAATGCTGTTAAAGCTATCCTCGAATATAAATGTAAGAGTTTCTTATTTAAAATTTATCTATTGCCCTCAAAATTCATGCATTCTTTATCAATTTGAGAGTACATAACTTTATGTAATATATCCTATGGTGAGATCCACTTCATAGTCAGTGGAAATTATAGGAAGGTATTGCTGTCACTTTTCCGTTCCCACTGCCTTCTATTGTCATGAAAATTGACGTATGATTATTCTAAGGGTACATTCTCAAGTATGTTACATCAATAAATTTAACATTGTTGTATAAACCATTTACTGTCGTGTTTTACTAATTTATTTGCAAGCTCCAACTCAACATACAACTAATCATGGTTGTCATAAACGTTTTGCAAATGAAACCCGTCTAGTGTTTCAATATAGGGTTGGCCAGGGAGGTATGGATGATTTGAAAGTTATCCACTCATTTTTAAACGAAACTAAAAATTTATTTTTTAATGTGTATCTTGGATGTTTACATTATTAAAGAGGAAATTTTAAAACATTGATTATGTACGAAAAATAACATGTGTTAAATGCTGTCCGTTTTTGTCCATACACTCCTATTAACGTTGTGACAAGTTGTCCATACTCCTTTGAAGCACTGCACGTGGTACTGCTCGAATTTCTTGTGCTATTGTTTCACTCAGGGCTCCAAGGGTTCATGATTTGCTTATTTATGCACGTGCTTTTAGGTAGCCCCATAAAACTATGGCCCTTACTTTTCTCGAGAAAACGGTCAAACCGTCACTGTCAATACGGATTGTTACCTATAGATGCTGCGTGAATTTTCTCTGCTACAATTGAGAAGACGACGTATCAACGTCAATACTGTATGGTTTTAAAACAAGATGGCGCCATGCCATCATAACATCGAGAGCAGCTATGGAATTTCTAAGGCAGACCTTCCCTGGACGCCTCATTTCGTTGCCTGGAGATGTGGAGTGGCCTCCTCGGTGACCAGACCTGTCACCTTGTGACTATTTTTTATGGGGCTACCTGAAAGCACGTGTATACATAAACAAACCACGAACCCTTGAAGCCCTGATTGAAACAAAAGCACAAGAAATTCGAGCGGTTCCACGTGCAATGCTTCAGAGGAGTATGGACAACTTCTAACAACGTCTACAGGAGTGTATGGACAAAAACAGACAGCATTTACATAGTTATGTTATTTTCCGTACATGATCAACGTTTCAATTTTTCCCTCTTTAATTTTTATAATGGCAACATCCAAGATTCAGACTAGAAAAATAAATTTTGAGTTTCGTTTAAAAATGAGTGTGTAACTGTTATTTCAAATCATCCATACCTCCCTGCCCAACCCTGTATAACTGAAACTGATCTCTACATCGTTCAAGTTCGCCACCATTCATCAGCAGAATTTAAACTAACATATTGGTAGGCCTACTAATATTTTTTTGTAAGATTTCTTTAACGAGATATTTTTAATTCATTTGACTAGACTAGATTAATATTTTCAACAGCGTCTTGTAGTGTCCTTGATTAATGTGTAATGTTCAAATGCTAGGTCATGATGATCAATTTTTTCTATTTGCAGCCACTTTGGATGATGTTAAAGATGCACTGATGCCAAATCTGAACCTGAAAGACTCAAAGGGAGACACCCCTATTTCCTTAGCACTTACCACTAAAATGCAGAATCTTGTAGCAGATCTTATTCAAGGTGAGCGTATTTATCAATTGATTTATTTATTCATTTGTTCGATTATTCATTTATTCAATTCAACTAAAATTTGTTGATGATAAAACAGTAGTTCATCATCAAACAACAGTTGTATTGTGAAAGCCTCTTAAGTACAAACTGAATGTAAGTTTAGGATACGAGTGAGCTTTATCACTGAATTGAAACGTTAAACACATTATCTTGGAACACAGGTTTATTTTTTATATCTTGGAAATTTTGATTTCTCAAATCAGAGAAAGAATTTGTTAATTTGCAGTGAATATCTAATTATGTAGTGAAATTATCAAATCAGCTGACTTTAATTCGAAAACTTCCTTCACTACTCTGATGTAGTCAAAGTATGGATTCTGATTGATCCATGAACCTTCATTAAAATAATTTTATTAGAAAACTAGTCTAAGAAATCTAAAAAAGCATTTAAAAAAGTTGTTTATTATTTACAGATGGAAATTAATGAGAAATTGCATTTATTCGAATGCTAATTAATGAATTATTATTTAATTAGTTTTATACTCTAGATAAAGTTATCCGAACATTTTAAAATAATTATTGTTTTCAACAGTGTCGCAACCATAATCCAAAGAGTATCTGCTAAAATAATTGATGCTGTTCAGAGTACAAATTATCAGTGTCCAAAACAAAAAGAGTTAAACGTTGTCACTATACAATACAATAAAAATAAATTTTATTTACAATAATATACAAATAAACAATCTAATCAATAAAATGTACATAATATTTAAAAATAAATTTTATTTACAATAATATACAAATAAACAATATAATCAATAAAATGTACATAATATTTAAAAATAAATTTTATTTACAATAATATACAAATAAACAATCTGATCAATGAAATGTACATAATATTTAAAAATACAATATATGAAATTTACTATAAATATAAATAAATTGCATTTTTTCGGAAATTAACGTACTCAACTATGGGAAACCCATGTCACTGGATTCAAAATTACTATAGAAATTGAAAAGTATTTGAGGCTAACAAAATCATTCATGTGTTACAATTTCATTTGACAGTAATAATAATTCATTAATAATTTCTATTCATGTTCATACTTATTAACTAATTCTTCCAATACAAATCTTCTCGCTCGTAGGTGGAGCAGATGTTAATATAAGAAACGGGGAAGGACTGACTTTACTCCATCAAGCTATTATAAACAAGGATTCTGAAACAGCTATTTTCCTACTTAATCAAGGAGCTGATGTTGGTGCTATGTGAGTAGAACTTACTAGTTTATTAGTATTTTTAATATTTATTCTAAAATATTTTTTCTAAAGTATTTTTAATTAGTATTCTATAATAATCATCAATACTTGATAAAAGGTTTTTTCTATAGTACTAATTAGAATTTGCTAGTGTTATAGTGGAATTCCTGTAAATAATATGTTATAGAATCTAATATTTTCAACAGTTTTCGAATTAAACTGAAATATTATTCCCATTAAGACTTGTTCATTGGTTATAAGTTGGCGTTTCTATGTTATTTCTCCCTGCTAATGTGAATATAATTTTCAAGGTTGACATTTTTTAATTCATAATACATTTTTTTATTATAATTATTCTTATTATTATTATTCATTGGAATAAATTTCATACCGATTTTATTTGAGATTCTCTGAGATAGCTCTTCAGAATTCGAAATTAGGCTTGAAGGGCCTTGTAATTACATCTTCTACGGTATTACAGGGTTATTCTTAGTCCTGTTACCCAGTTTTGTAAACCGAAATTCAGTTGTAATAAAAATGTATATGTTATATACAAAATAAATATAATATTTTATTAGTCATTTCTTCATTACTGAATATTATTGAAGAATATGCTCAAAATGTCCACCCATTGTGTTATAAACAGAGACTCCTCCATAATCTTCATGTTCAATGATAAAAATACATTCTGTTCATAAGACGACTGGAATCCACACAGAATGTTACACAGCTCAAGGATAATCAACTTGCCTTGTGTATATCGATTCAGTAGGGCTACCAAATTCGTGCGATAAAACATTTTCCTCTATTAGAGAAAATAAATTACCCCACACTTACAATAGGGTAAAAGAACTAAAAATTCACTTTGTAGTTATATAATTTAAACTTTATTTCAGGTTTTTTCGATAATTATATTCGATTAATTATTATTATTAATTATTTTCGATTTCTATTATATTTCTCTATGTAGTTAAAACTTTATACTTGATACTCTTTAATTAATACTTATGTATTACTGTTATACTTCACGAATAAATTATTCTGTCATACTTCTGTTTTAGAACTGCTGATAACCTCACTCCATTGCAGTTGGGAATTAAACATGAGCAGCCTTCAGTAGTTGAAGCGTTGTGCCGTAGAGGGGTTGATCTCTCCTCTCTAGATGCCGACAAAAACTGCCCGCTCTGGGTCGCTTTAAACACTAACCAAGAAGCTATCGCATCTATTTTAGTCAGGTATGATATGATTCTTACTTTCATTTATTTTTTTTATTTATCTATTTATTTATCTATACTTCATAATAAACAAACCAATTTATCAATTAGGCCTATTTATGTCAACTTAGTTGAACATTTAGTGAACGTGAATGATAGGTTGATTATAAAAGCACTGTCAAATAGTAATATCAACGTATTGCTATTTGAAATTATATATGAATGTATTTTATTATTCATGCCAATACTAGTTTAACATTCAAGGTAATGATGGACAGGTTGATAATAAAAGTACTATCAGTAATATCAATCATTTATTCCAATATTCACTTATGTTGAATCTATTAAACAATATTATACCGATATATATCAATAAAGCAGTTGGAATGAATAGCTTCAGAACATAAATTTATACAACTTCTAGAATCAACATTCATTATTAAAAGCTTGAAAAATTATTTAGTTATTCAACCATAGAGAAAAGACAGCACAATAATCCAATGGGCACAAGTGGTCACGTTCCTAACCCCAAGCCGATTTCTGCCCACTCAAGCCGAACACTTTCCACTATCACTGTTCTAGCCGGGTGAGAATGCAAGAACGGCACAGTACGAGTAGGCCAACAGAACTGTGTATGCTAATAACCGAAGTTTCTTCTTCAACTGTTCATAATTAATTCAAAAACACTGAACACAATTCACAATCAAACATTTCTCTACATTCTTCTCCGCCTCCTGGAATCCCTAAACAATGCATATGCAACAGACGGTCAGCTAGTCAAGGTTTCCAAGCTACACAGCATGTGGTGTTGCCCAAGAATTTGTCACTATTTGAAACATATCAATTTATTTTTTAGGATCTAGAATTTTATTTCAGGATAAGTGGCCATAGCACTTACATAACCAATATTCTGAAATTCAAATTTTATCTTGATGCCGGCCTGCTCAATGAGGTTATTATTTGAGGCTATTATTCTCTTCGAACGGTCAGGTATCCTTCCTTCTGTTCTTGAAATGGTACTTGATTCCATTGATATTCTTATAGCTTTTCTCACAACCAGGTGCAGGGCAGCCGAAAGGCTTCTCTTGGTTTATCTCATTCAAGTTCACGTTGTTAGCGGTTTTGGTGCCATAGCGTAAGATGAAATCCGAGCTGAACCCTCCCGGCGTCGTCGTCCATGGGTCATTACTGACGTCTATATCTCATTTACAAATTCTTCCTTCATTTCCACTTCAGTCTCAGTGTTGGGGGTTGTGGTTGTGGTAGAAGAAGGTATTGTGACAGGAACAATGGCGGTAGGTTTGTTGTCTGCTCGACTCCGTGTAGAATCGCAACACATAGCTTAGTGGCAAACTTGTTGGCTGCTGTTGCTCTTATGGTTGAATCGTAGTCAATATGATTCTCTTCAATATGTGATAATAATTCACTCAACGTTTTAAAAATGATTTCGCAATTGTTACATTCACATATATTTATAGATCCAGATCTATTCACAAGTACTTTAGTGATTTCCTTCCATCCGTTCTTGGAATGGTACTTGATTCCATTGATATACTTGTAGTGTTTCTTAAAACCAGTGCAGGGCAGCCGAAAGGCTTCTCTTGGTTCATCTCATTGAAGTTCACGTTGTTAGTAGCGTTTTTGGTGCTATAGCGTAAGATGAAATCGGAGCTGAACGTCGTACATGAGCCATGTGTGTCGTCTATATCACTCACTATTTCTTCCTTCAGTAGGCTATTGAACTGGAGTTGGTAGCGGAAGGTTGTTTAGCTGTGTAGTGTAGTGAGTAGAATAGTAGTGTCAGCAGTTTGTTCTATTGAATAGTTTTCAATTGGAACAAACCGTGTTTTGCTATCAAAACACATGGTTAGTGTCATTGTGCTATGCATAGTGCATGTTGCATATTGTGCTATGCAAGCAAAGCATAATAGGCCGAATCGGTCGATTGTGTGTAACCGCGTTCGCGAGTGCGTAAGTGTGTCACAGAAAAATAGTCATTATGCTCATCATATAAAATAATGACGGACAAAAAACCCATCAGAGATCAGACCATCTACATTATTGGTACCAGAGTTCGACAAAGAGCATGGAGCATGGATTGTCAACCATGGGGAAAATATTTCTGATGAAATATGTCTGTATGATCTTCATAGTAGTAGTATTAAAAATTGTATTTTTCACTCCTTGCACCGACTTCTTGTTCCATTGGAATGGTTCTGTGCACATTTTCTGCCATATTTAGCTCTACATGTTTTGTAGAACCTGGTGCATAGATATTTTTCCAAAATGTTACTTGCTTGACATCAAAGTCGAGCTTCACGATTTGTGTACGTTAAGATGTCAATTGTAATAATATAGAACTATTGAGATTGTTTAAAAAGTAGGCTAAACAACATTTTTTGATAAATGATCACAATCCATCTGAAAGTTGAAACTTTTCTCGCTATAATCTTAGATTTTGTTTAGAATAAAAATATCACTATTGTAAACTAAATGTATATGCCCCCCCCCTGGCAATTGAGATGCCCTGTTGTACCACTCTCAAAACTATCTTCTCACGCTTCTTTGTGGTGGTTATCTGTAATAGGGACAGATTTCTCCTGGTTTGCACAGGGAATCCCACTCTCACAACCCACACCATGTATCATTGGTGACAGAATGCACCATGAATCTATTAGCCAATTCAATGACTGTCATGCATTTCATGCACTTACTCAGTAAGATTTTATTTTGACAGAGCTATCACCTAGCAATCTTCATAAGAATTGCATTGCGCTTAATATATCAGTTTCTATCATTGTATTGTATTTATATTGTGCAATAAAAATCCAGTTTTGCGAATCTAGAAACTCACTTAGATGCACACCATCCTCACTCAACAATCTTGAGATCTCATTGCAAAATGACCTGGTTAGCACATTCTCGATTCTTCTTGCTTGGTCCCATTATCTTAAAAATCTTCATCTTTTATGAGAGAAACTATCAACATTGTATAGAGCTAAGTGAGTAGGCCTATTCAAAGTTTGTGTATTTGTAGTTTGAACTAAAATCTCCACTAAAATTGATTGGAGTGAAGAAATGTAAGCTATCTTTTGGAACTATTTATATAGAAATCTGGGAAAGGGGAAGTGTTGGCTGAGTCTATTTATCCTTTCCCAATCATTCATGTGATTTATGTATATCTTCAATGCAAATAAAAATGGTGAACGTGATATTTCCGGACACAAAATTTATGTAGTTTCATTCTATATTCTGTGAATCCAAAGTTTGTTTTCTGTTCTTTTGAAAGTTTTATTATCAACCTATCTAAATTTTGGTGAGAATGCAAGAACGGCACAGTACGAGTAGGCCAACAGAACTGTGTATGCTAATAACCGAAGTTTCTTCTTCAACTGTTCATAATTAATTCAAAAACACTGAACACAATTCACAATCAAACATTTCTCTACATTCTTCTCCGCCTCCTGGAATCCCTAAACAATGCATATGCAACAGACGGTCAGCTAGTCAAGGTTTCCAAGCTACACAGCATGTGGTGTTGCCCAAGAATTTGTCACTATTTGAAACATATCAATTTATTTTTTAGGATCTAGAATTTTATTTCAGGATAAGTGGCCATAGCACTTACATAACCAATATTCTGAAATTCAAATTTTATCTTGATGCCAGGCTGCTCAATGATGTAAAATTCTCTTCTGGTGATGAATAATTCATATATTCTTTTTAAGAGAACACTTCTGACAAATTCGAACGGTCAGGTTTTCCTCCTTCTGTTCTTGAAATGGTACTTGATTCCATTGATATTCTTATAGCTTTTCTCACAACCAGGTGCAGGGCAGCCGAAAGGCTTCTCTTGGTTTATCTCATTCAAGTTCACGTTGTTAGCGGTTTTGGTGCCATAGCGTAAGATGAAATCCGAGCTGAACCCTCCCGGCGTCGTCGTCCATGAGTCATGACTGTCGTCTATATCACTCACAAATTCTTCCTTCATTTCCACTTGAGTCTCAGTGCTGGGGATTGTGGTTGTGGAAGAAGGAGGTATTGTGACAGAAACAATGGCTCAGTACCGAGCTAGCTGCCGATGCGAACGGACGGTCGTAGATTAGCTCTGATAGATTAGATTACCTGCACAGTTCTGCAATCGGACTACAGTGAATAATAACCAACAAATTGAAACTTCGTTTATCTCTAAGGCAACTTATAAAATTTATTTATTATTTTATCGTGCGCGTCAACTATTTTGTTGGTAATAATAAACATAAGTGCATCATGTCGGATGACTGTACAAAGTGTGAGCGTCCAATTTCGGCAAAAGAGGGGTTTAAATGCAACGAGTGTAATAAATGCTTCCACGTGTCTTGTTTGTCAGACTCATCTTCAAAGCTAGGAACCAGAAATAAATCACACTGGAAATGTGATAAATGTGATCCGGATCAGTGTTCTACGCCAACTATTGAAGATTCCGTCACTATTAATGAACAATCGGAAGTGCTTAAAGAACTAGCGGCACTCCGCGCTGAATCCAAGGTAGGATGGTCTAGATTAGAAAAAATTCAACAGGACCTAGGATCAGTAACTTCTGATTTTGCTGAGCTTAAATTAAAAATAGAACAAACGATAACAGATACTGTTCAAGTTAAAGAAGATGTTGAAAAAATTAAAGATGAAAATGTTCGTCTCAATAAAGCTGTTACTCAACTGCGCTGCGTACTGAAGTAGCTGATCTACAGCAGCAGTCGAGAAAAAATAACATAATATGTGGAATGCCATACACAAAAAATGAGAATATTGGTGTGGTGCTGGACAGTTTAGCATGTTACTTAGGTCTGAAATTCGACTGGTACGATATATCTGCTGCTCATCGTCTCCCAATCAATAAAAAAGACAATACATCTTCCATTGTAGTGAATTTTGTATCCAGAAATTTGAAAGCTGATTGGATGGCGACAAAAAAGCAGACGCGAATAACAGCAAAAGATCTCCATCAAAGTTTCCCTACTACGCCCGTCTACATCAACCCATGTAGGCACAAAAATTCAAAAATGGACCATAGACTGGAGAAGTAAATTGAATGAAAAGATGTCTGTGCATGTGACCTTCGCAAATAGACCGCATGATTACATACCAGTCAAAATCAACAACCACGTGATACCATATGCAAACGAAGCAAAATATCTTGGCATTACTTTGGATGCCAAACTTCGGTGGAAAAGCCATGTCAAGAAAAAGAGGGATGAGCTCAACTACAAGTAAAGTAGGATGTATTGGCTGATGGGAAGGAATTCAAGCTTATCAACCTACAATAAAATTCTACTCTACAAACAAAATTAGGCCTGTCTGGTTGTATGGTGCGCAACTGTGGGGCTGTGCAGCAGAGAGCAATATTGGCATTATCCAACGATTCCAAAACAAGTTTCTGCGAAATGCTGTCAATGCTCCTTATTTCATCAGGAACGCCAACTTTCATAGAGACCTTCAGGTGGAGACAGTCAAGGAAATTATTGTAAAAACAGCAAGGACCTATGAAGAGGCTCTACATGACCACCAAAATGTTGAGGCAATCCAGCTTTTGGACAACTCAGGAGATTGAAAAGGAAGAAGCCAACAGACTGTTGTAACCAAACATGGTGGTGTAAACCTCCAGAAGTGCTTAGTGAAAGTGGAAAAATTAATATATCAATATTTAGTGCAATGATTATGAATGAGCTAATTTAAAACAAGGAGAAACTATTACAAGATTTTTCTTGTAAAATGATTGAAGTATTAATTTAGGATAAAAAAAACTGATAGTAAAAAAACTGACTAGTAAAAAATACTAGTCCTAGTACTAGTAACAGTTATATACAATATTTTTTTTAAAATTCTTCCTTCATTTCCACTTGAGTCTCAGTGTTGAGGGTTGTGGTTGTGGTAGAAGAAGGTATTGTGACAGGAACAATGGCGGTAGATTTGTTGTCTGCTCTACTCCGTGTAGAACCGCAGCACATAGCTTTGTGGCAAACTTGTCGGCTGCTGTTGCTGTTTCTGATTGAATCGTAGTCAATATGATTCTCTTCAATATGTAATAATGATTCACTCAACGTTTTAAAAATGATTTCGCAATTGTTAAATTCACATATATTTAGATCCAGATCTTTTCACAAGTAGCCTACTTTAGTACATTGTTGGGCAGCATTGTTGCTCTGAAAAATTATACATCTATGAGCTCTGATCTTCTTGAAAGCTATAGGAAACTTGAAAAGAAAATTTATTGATTTAAGGGTACATCTTGGAATCCAATATCATTTTGTACTTATGGAGATGATTGAATTAATTAAGATTGAATGTTTTTGGTTGGTTATTAAACTTTTAAGCCTCTGCATCAATAATTGGATTGGATAACTAAAGGCGTGATGCCGACATCAAGTTCTAGCTTCACGATTTGTGCAAGTTTAAATCACGTTAGTCTACACAAATTTGTTAAAATATCAATGATTGTTATGATAAATAGAGAACTACTGTATTCAGATTGCTAAAAATAAGACAAAACAACTATTTTTGATAAATGATTGCAACCTTCCTCTAAGCTCACCTGTGGCATCTACAATTAATTTTGAAAATTAGTTGTCAGATAATCATTGAGCACTTTGAGTTGTAATGTTGTTGACGTATGAATGAACAATGGGCAAGCCCAATTTCTTAGGAGGAGATATTCAGTATGTTGTATTAGAGCTGCCTCTGGTAACAATGACTTCCACATATTGAATGCCTAAACCATGTGCAATTGCTAAGTTTGGGACTTTCATTCATAGGAATAAGTTCATCCTGGTTACTTTGAAAACATTCAAATAATTTGACCATAATAATGTGATCTTCAAAGAAGCAGAATTAACAATTTTGATTTTCCTTCTATTTAAATTTAATTCTTAGAAAAAAGAATCACTGAGAATAACAGTGCTCTAAAATGGTTGAATGAATTTTCTGGATAAGTTTTTAAGAATGTTTGGAACTCCATAAATGAAGCATTTTATTTTTAAAAGGTCATGCAATTTCACTTTTCACAGTTTGCCTTCATGATCCTATTATATTAAACGAGCAATTTCTGTATATCTGTTTATATTTTTATATCTGGTTATTTATGCCCAACGGATCTCGAAAACGGCTCCAACGATTTTCTCGAAATTTTGAACATAGTAGGTTTATGACATATAAATTCGATTGCACTAGATCTCATCCCTGGGAAAACTCGCTGAAGGACATGAAAAGGATGATTAATCCTTGGAAAAACAGATGATAATTTCGTCGTCTGTCGATAACAGAAGATGCGTGTGCCTGTGTGGGAGATCAGCTGTGTAATCAATCACCTTACCGTATCTCGCGAGAAATCTAGAAATTTTAATTGACTCGATCAAAATAATCTGATTTGTTGACATGAGATGGTATATCATAATATTCAAACTTAATCATTATTTTACAGTTCCAAGTTATTAGTGAGTGTTATTTTGTTATTCAATTTGGTTTGTAAACAATCTAAAGTACTCTTAGTACTTTTATGTTTTCAAATATTTGGATTGAAAATTTGATCTGAATTCAAGTGTATGGAATATAACCTACTTTTTGGAATATTTATAGTGTATAAATCAAAATTCGGGGAAAAAACAGTTTTGGGCTGTGCCTGTTAGTCCTTCCCCAATCATTTTCAATAATTGAGTTCTGTTTATCAATAAATAAATAACGAGCGAAGCTCGGTGCCCCAATATTACAATTCATGCAATGAGCACCACAATTTACTCGTGTATATAATAGAGGGGAAGAGAATGCTTATCTATTACTTCTCACTGAGAAAAAATTGAAGCAAGTGTTTATTTGATATTTGCAAAGTTATCAAAACTGGATACAATGGATGCAAAGCATTCTTCAATTATTAATCCATTTTAATATATAGAATAAGACTGTGAATCAGATTAAAATTCGTATCTTAATACTGAATTAAATTGAGCTTACTTTTTGTGTAGTTGAGAAGTTGATATTGTGGTAATTATTCATATTGAATGAAAAGACTAAGAAATTGTCAAAAAACCACTGATTTATTGATAATTAGAAAGACCGGTTTCGGT
The DNA here is from genome assembly GCF_014356525.2 of Nilaparvata lugens. NCBI lineage: Eukaryota > Metazoa > Arthropoda > Insecta > Hemiptera > Delphacidae > Nilaparvata > Nilaparvata lugens. Next base: position 18,434,871 of record NC_052518.1, on the reverse strand, counting down.
TATTACACCATTGTCAATCTCTGATAAACTCAGTTTATCACAGTGCCTGTTAGTCGCCTGTTAGTAATAAATCAGTGGTTTTTTGACAATTTCTTAGTCTTTTCATTCAAAATTGAGCTTACTTTTATTCAGGCAATGGTGTAGGCTACTTTTACAGCTCTGCTCCTTCATAAGTTATAATGATTTGCCTCCCTGACCACTATCAAACATTACCAATTTAATAGTTCAATCTGTAAGAATAATTATACAATTTATATTTGATTTTCTTCTTCTCCTTGCCTTATTCCAATTATTTGGGGTCGGCTCTCCTAACATGCAGTCGCCAGTTCACACGATCCTACGTGTGATACGATTATTGAAATTATTGCAATAAAAATATTGATTTTTTGAACATTCTATTGTCAAATGTTTAAAACAACATTAAATCATACATATTACAATATAATGATAATAGTTTCAGATGAAACAAAACAATGAAAATTCAGCATATTAAATAATGTTGGAAAATTTAAGTTGAAAGTGCTTATCTTTTTAATAGGATCGATTTAGGAAAAAATGTTGGTTATGCATTCATAGCAACAGAAACTTAGTATTTGACTGAATACATCATTTCCAAAACAGATTCAATAATAGTTTTATTTTTACAATGAAGATGAGATTTAATCAAGATTTAATAATGGTCCATGAAAATATACATGTTTTCATATTCATGAGTAGAGAGAGGCAAGAGGTCGAAGAAAGATTTAATAAAGATATTTTTAAAGATTCAATAAAGGTCCATGAAAATATTACATGAATTTATATTCATGGGTAGAGAGAGGTAAGAGGTCGAAGAGGAATCGAAATACCAAACTAACACAAATACATTTTGTGTTATGGGGCACCCGCATAGTATTTATTTTATTTTCAATTCTGATTGTCTTTTATTGATATTTAAAAGTACTTTTTTTATTGGTTTATCTTTCTGGTTGTATAAACCAATAAGAATAAGTTTGTCTTAGTGAAGCATTTTGCATGCAAAAATGAGTTAAAAATATGTAGTCTCATGTTTTCAGTATGTATTATCTATTCTAGTAGATTACATATTAATCAGAACAGTCTGATTATTATCGTTTACTAAAAATAATACATATCAGAAATAGAAGTTATAGATTAGAAAATGAAAGATTTGGATTGCAAATGTTGTTTTTGTATCTTCAAAAGTAACGGAGGGTTTTATGTGTTCAAGAGATGCTTCATGTCAAATTGGAATCATAATACTGATTTGAATTGAAATTACTTCTATTTAGGCAATGGTGTACTTACTGCTCTGCTCCTTCATAAGCTATAAATGATTTGCCTCCATGACATCTATATCAAACATTACCAATGTAAGAACCATTATGTATGAGAATAATCTTTATTCAATGACAATTTTTATTATTCTATTGTCAAAGTTTAAAACAATATTAAATAAAATAATATTACAATAATGATAATAATTGCAGGTGAAAAAAACAATGAAAATTTAGCAAATATTAAATGTTGGTAAATCCAAATTAGAGCTGCTTCTGGTAGCAATGGCTTGCAGGCTAAAACTTTGTGCATTTACTAAATTTGGGTTATGTTTCTGAACTTGAACGACTTTCTCTGTTTTTAAAAGAATTTAGTATGAATAAATTCATCCTGGATACTTTAAACTGACTTCTAACATTGGAATGGTTCTTTGCTTATTTTCTGGCATACTTAGCTTCACATGTTTTGTAGCAGCTGGTGAATCGACATTTAGAACATTTTTCCTGAATGTTACTTGCTTGACATCAAGTTCTAGCTCCATGATTTGTACAAGTTTAAATCACGTTAGTCTACACAATTTGGTTGAAATATCGATTACCGTATAATAAATAGAGAACTATTTAGATTGTTTATAAAGAAGGCTAAACAATTTTTTTTTTTAAATGATTAAACTCAATGATCACAAGCCATGTGAAAGTTGAAACTTTTCACGATAAAATCTAAGATTAAGATTTAGAAGATTACTATTGTAACCTAAATGTATATGCCACCCTGGCAATCGAGATGTCCTGTTGCACCACACTCGAAACTATCTTCTCATGATCCTGTGAGGTGGTTATCTCCTGCTTTCCACAGGCAATCACAACGGTTGAAGTTTCAGGATTTTGAACGACTTTTTCTGTCTTTAAAAAATTTTAGTCGGAATAAATTCCTAACTTTAACTGAAGTTTCTTCTTCAACTGTTTATAATTAATTCAAAAACACTGAACATAATTCATAATCAAATATTTCTCTACATTCCTTTCCACCTCCTGGAATCCCTAATCAATTAACCGTCAAAATTTTAAAATTCGTTAGTTTCCGTTGTTTTAGAGTGAAATGGACTAAATTTTAGAAAAGTGAAATCATAACCTTTGTCAGATTTCACCTTAGACCAGTTATAGAATAGACATGGCCCATTGTATATGCATACTGAAAGTCGATGAAGCCAACATCTACTGCCATATCACCCACCATATCGTGACGTCAGCATCTGATAGAAAACAATGTAAACAAACTCTGCAGAAAAGTTTCCTATCCGATGCTGATGTCACGATATGGTGATATGGCAGTAGATGTTGGCTTCAGAGTCTAGACTTCCCAGCGTGTCTATTCTATAACTAGTTTAAGGCTACAGCTGATTCACTTACACAGCTGCTTGATCATTCAGTTCTCTTTACCACTCTCTTTGCCTTGTATTGTCTTGTAACTTCCAAGTGTATACCGTCTATGCTCACAATTCGCGCACTGCTCAGTTTGATAATAATTATGTTCTGTAGCCGAGTAGCCCTATTCATTTTCATTCCAGCACCAGCGCTCGTTGAAGTAACTTAACTTCAGATTTCTTGTGATGGCTTTGTCCATTTTCATCAACATAATCATTCCTTTGTGGAATCCTTCAGAATTATTTCATTTTATTCAAATCTTGCTGAAATCGTTCGTTTGTGGAATCCTTTAGGATTATTACATTTCATTCAAATCTTGCTGAAATCGTCATTTCAGAACTCAAAAATCGTCAATTGAACCATCGTATATAAATCCATTAGATTTAGAGGATCTAAGAGTTATTTTTGGTTATTTTTAGTAAATTGAATAACTATCTTAAAAGTTGATATTTTCAGAAAATTGTTGTTTTACTAGACCAACATTATCATGAAGAATCTATCCTCTAAATCTCATGGATTTATATCTTACCGAATTTGAAATGTTCTGTCCCAAAAATTTAAACTTCAGGCGCTCATATCTCAAAAAGTAATGATCAGAAAAAAATGTATTTCTGAGAAAACTTTTTCATTTTGATAACTTGATGATATACAAATCGAAAAACTTGGAAAAATACCACGAGTAGAAAGTTTATTTTTAGCCTTTGCACAGCCTTAAGATGATGGGACGTAGAGACAAAGCACATAGACAATTTAAAAAAATCTGGTGTGGTACACTCACACAACTTTCCTTGCTCATTGAACTGTAAGTCCCATTCTTAAACGAGAATAATTTAGGGGAATAGCATAATGACGATTTCCTTTGTGTAAATTGTGAAATTCGATGATTTTTTTAAAAGTCATCAAAACAGGTGTTCTACAGATGAAATATTTTGTGAACTTTTTATGAACTGCTCTACCCACCTAGCTCATGCACGAGAAGGAGGTTACAAAGTCCATTTCTCAAGGATGGGGTGGACCCCCCATTAGTTTTCCAGAAAGGAGACTCATGCCAGTTGATAAAGCTGATAAATAACTATACAGGGTATGAATTTGAAAAAAATCGGTCAAGTCATTTTTGAGAAAATCGTAAAAAACATGGTTTTTTAGTAATTATCCGCCATTTTTCTGAAGAATATTACGGAGCTCCTGCAATTTTCCCAGAAATGAGACTCATGTCAGTTGATAGGGCTTATGAATAGCTAGCTATCCATGGTATAAATTTAAAGAAAATCGTTAGAACTGTTTTCGAGAAAAACATGGTTTTTTAGTGGATTATCTGCCATTTTTCTCAAGAATATTACGAAGCTCCTGCAATTTTCCCAGTAATGAGACTCATGTCAGTTGATAGGGCTTATCCATGCTATAAATTTGTCTCATGCTATAAAATGAGACTCATGTCAGTTGATAGGGCTTATCCATGCTATAAATAGAGATATCCATGGTATAAATTTGAAGAAAATCGTTAGTGCCGTTTTCGAGAAAACCGTGAAAAACATGGTTTTTTAGTAATTATCCGCCATTTTTTCCGCCATCTTGAATTGAATTTTATTGAATTTCCTATTCTCGGATCCTCATTGTATAAGGACCTTAAGTTTAAAATTTCAAGTTAATCAGTTAATTAGGAATGGAGTTATCATGTTCACAGACATACACACAGACCAACACCAGAAAATCATGTTTTGAGATAAGGGTACCTTAATTTTTTTGGAAAGCAATACTTTCCTTACCTATGGTAATAGGGCAAGGAAAGTAAAAAGACATTTGACTTGGACAGTTTGATAGAGTATAGGAGCCTTAGAAATAGAGTTAAACAGGAATTATGGAACTTAAAGATTAGGTACTTGAATTCGTTCATGACAAACAATAGACATGACTAAATCACTTTGGCAGGGAATAAAAAAATTCGGGCTTGGCAAACAGAAATCGAATCCCCAAATTGACTTACCATTGAACAATAGAAATGATCATTTCGTTTCACACTCCAACCAACGCGACAAAGTTGTCATTGCTAATCATATCAATGATCTTGAAGAGCAGGTTACAAACTTGGATATACCAATTACTGATAAATTTAATTTCCATCCAATCTCAGAAGAAAACACTTTCAAAGCAATTCAATGTATTGATAGTTATGCTATGGGTGTAGACAAAATTCCTATTAAATTTATCAAGAAGATGATATTTTCTGTTTTACCAACCATTACATACATTTTCAACAAGTCACTTGAAGAAGGTAATTTCCCTGAAAACTGAAAGTTTGCTCTGGTTCGCCCTCTAAATAAAGTTCCATCACCCAATAAAGTCGAGGATTTTAGACCAATCAGTATTCTACCTGCATTGTCCAAAGTGCTAGAAAGACTCATTCATGCTCAAGTTGTAAAATTTCTAGACAAGAATAGTAAGCTTCATAACTTTCAATCAGGCTTTAGGAAATTCCATTCAACTGGGACAGCTCTGCTTCGTGACACTGACGATATAAGGTTAGCTATGGACCAAAGAAAATGCACCATCCTCACCCTATTTGATTTTTCTAAAGCATTCGACACTGTTGATCACACAGTCCTTTTGAATAAGTTGGCTATTCTTAGTTTCAGTCACAACTCGTTAGTTTGGTTCAAATCCTATCTGTTAGGTAGGAAACAATGTGTATCTGTCGGCAACAAAAAGTCAACTTGGAAAAACATTAGGCATGGAGTACCACAAGGTTCAATTTTAGGCCCTCTCCTCTTCACTTTGTATGCTAATGACCTTTCTTCCATTATCGAATTCTCCAGTTTCCATACTTATGCAGACTACCTTCAAGTCTATTTAAGCTGTCCCATAACAAAAATTAATGAAACAGTTGGAATAATGAATCAGGATATCAATTCGATAGTTGAATGGACAAAGAAAAATGGCCTTAAGCTTAATCCCATCAAAACACAACCCATTATAATTGGATATTCTCATCTTATAAACAATATTGACCTTGAATCGATTCACAAAATTAGTGTAGATGGTAATGACATTCCTTACTGTAGCTCAGTTAAAAATTTAGGCATTGTTATGAATAATACTCTTGACTGGTCAGAACAAGTGAACAAAACTTGTAAAAAGGTATTCTCAGCCATGCACACATTGAAGAAAATGCACGATATCCTCCCTAGAAACATTAAATTATTATTGGTTCAATCTCTCATCTTCCCACATTTAATGTATTGTAATTCTGTTCTTAACGATATGCAAGTCACTCTGAATGATAAACTACAGCGTTGCCAAAATTATTGTCTATGTTTCGTCTACTCTCTCCAATTCCATGATCATATCACCCCAGCCCACATTGCTAGTTCAACATTAAAGCTTCCCGATCAAAGGCTTTTTTGAATAGTCAAGCTTGTTAGAGATATCTTGAAATATGGTAAACCGAACTATTTTATAGATGATTTCAAATTTGTCTCTGAAGGTAGGAGGATAGATGCTTCACATACTAGAACCAGAGAAAGTACTTTAAGGATACCTAATCATTGAACTACTATTTTCACAAAATCTTTTCCAGTTAGAGCCTGTCGAGAATGGAATGCACTTCCCATTTAGTTACTATCAGGTCCATCGAGAGCTGAGCGAGCTTCATCCTGACTTAAAGAAAATATCTTTTGGAACAAATGACTGAAACTGTCCAGCCCTAGAATGATCACATGACAACCATCCCCCACTCATCCCACAAATACAAACCTATAAACCTGTTATAGAATTTTACAACTTGATCATGAATGGGTCTTTCTAGCACTTTAGACAATGCAGGTAGAATACTGATTGGTCTAAAATCCTCGACTTCATTGGGTGATGGAACTTTATTTAGAGGGCGAACCAGAGCAAACTTTCAGTTTTCAGGTAAATTGCCTTCTTCAAGTGACTTGTTGAAAATGTATGTAATGGTTGGTTAAACAGAAAATAACATCTTCTTGATAAATTTAATAGGAATTTTGTCTACACCCATAGCATAACTATGAATACATTGAATTGCTTTGAAAGTGTCTTCTTCTGAGATCAGATGGAAATGAAATTGATCAGTAATTGGTAAATCCAAGTTTGTAACCTGCTCTTCAAGATCATTGATATGATTAGCAATGACAACTTCGTCGCGTTGGTTAGAGTGTGAAACAAATTTTATTCGGGAACATGAATTATTATAAGCACATAATACAATATGTAATAGAACAGAACAATTTAGGCTGAAGTTAGCCATGAACAAGAGAAGTTGAGAAGCAGAGCCGAATGAGTCCAGTTCACACTGATTGTAATTAATTTTAGCAATATGAATAGAATTGAAATCAGTGTTTGAATTAATTGTCTTTGTATTTATAAATTGTCAATAATGTAAATAAATGTAATTGTGAATAAATGTTAATAATTGTAATAAATCTTCAAGTTCTCTCATTCAGTGTTGCCACTGTGTTGACAGCTATGGCGGTAAGTTTAAATGTTCCAATGTCACTATCATAACACCTCCCACATCAAAGAAATCTACGGAGTAGGAGAATAGCGCTGTGGAGGCCGTTGATGTCATCGAGGCCTAGTGGACCCCGGATCCAAATCGGGCAGAACTGGAACCGATTCAGGAAGGTGTAAATCAGGGATATTGGTAGTTAAGTCCGGTGGAATAGAAGTAGGTGTCAATTCAGGTGAAGTCAAATCCGGTGTAGAAAAATCAAGTTGCTCAGGGGCCTGTGGTACAGTAGGAGAAGTCATCACAGGTGCAGGAGTCATCAGAGGTGCAGGAACATTGAATTGATCTTGAAAATCTAGTGTTGCATCATCATCATCTTGGAAGCCATGTGAAATTTTCCTTATTTGATCCATATGCCATCTCATGATTCCATAACGTGTCTGGATGAGAGCAATAGCATTGCCATCAAAAGAAATGATAGAGCCTGTGTTCCATGTACAGTCAGCTGTTGTATGGTCACGGAAAGCAACTGTATCGCCAATTTGTAGTCGCGAATCTGGTTTGTCAGCTGGAGGTATTACGTTTTTCATGAAATCGAGACGAGATTGTATGTCACGTCCAAACATCACTTGAGCCGGTGAAGTGCCTGTACTGCAATGAGGTGCTTTTCTGTAGCTGAGAAGGAAATTTTGAAGAGCCTGATGAATGTCTCGAGAAGGCTTGCCAAAGAGTGCTTTTCGAATTGCAGCCTTGAGAACATACCGTTCAACTTGTCCATTTGAAGCTGGATGTTTCACTGGAGTTGCCATATGTCAAATACCATTTCCTTTCAGAAATGTCTGGAATTCAGCTGAGGTGAAACAGCTGTGGTTGTCAGAAACAAGTACAGAAGGCATTCCAAAACGAGCAAATGTTTCTCGGAAGAAAAGAATATTGCTTGTAGAAGATAGATTTGGAACAATGAAGACCTCAATCCACTTGGAATATGCATCCACTAAGATGAGAAAGTATTTTTTGAAAAATGGGCCAGCATGGTCCACATGAATACTTTGCCATGGAGCATCTGGTGGAAGCCACTTATGTATCACTCTAGCCGGTGATTTTGAATAGCAAATACATGCAGGACATGCTTGAGTTATGTTGGAGGATTCTGTCGATGTTATCCCAGAAGACATACGAGCGGGCCACAGACTTCATCTTCTGAGTGCCCAGATGATCATCGTGTAATTCATGAAGTATCAACTTGCAAAGTGTAGAAGGAATGTATATGCGATTGCCTCGGAAAATACACCCATCCTGAATAGTGTATTCCTCAGAATTCTCCAGGTTTCCCTGTACAATCGAATAGTAGAGATCCTTAGAAGCAGGATCTGACATAGTCTCCCTTGCTATGTCAGTGGCAGATACTGGAAATTCACCAAGCTGGTTGCACTGGACCACCTCAGGTTCATCTATGATGTTGGTTGTAGACATGCTGGAAGCACGAGAAAATTAATCTGCATTTGAGTGATGATTGGTAGAACAATAAGTGATGTGATAATCAAAACCCCGTATTGTTCAATGGTAAGTAAATTTGGGGATTCGATTTCTGTTTGAAAGTGATTTAGAGTCTTGTCTATTGTTTGTCATGAACGAATTCAAGTACCTAATCTTTGAGTTGCATAATTCCTGTTTAACTCTATTTCTAAGGCTCCTATACTCTATCAAACTGTCCAAGTCAAATGTCTTTTTAAATGTTCTATGTGCTTTGTCTCTATGTCCCATCATCTTAAGTATGTCTTCAGTCATCCACGGTACTCGTCATTTTCTATTAATCCTTGTCACATAAGGTGCATGTTTGTCATACAAAGTCAAAGTCCAATTCTCGAAAGTCTTGACCATGTCATCAACTGAGGGTAACACTTCAATTTGATGCCATGGAGTCTGAGCCACATCAGTCAGGAAGGTGGCTTCATCAAAGTTTTTGAAGTCTCTATAAGTGATAATTTTCTGTTCTGGCTTAGGTACCTTATGGGAAAGTACACAGTAGATCATATCATGTCCAGAAATAGCTGGGACTGGGATTTGGCCTGCTTGAACAACCTCGTTGGGATCACTAACAATGAGAAGGTCAATGAGTGTGTCTGATTCATTAGTATGATGAGTTGGATTGAGAGGTAAAATAGTCATGTTTAGGCATCGGAAAATAGTAATCAGTTGAAAGTAGTCAAAGTTACGATTTGTCATGTTCAAGTCGGTGTTCATATCCCCCATAACTAGTATACGGTTATAACTAGGCATAAGAGAAAGCAAGGCATTTTCGAAATCTGTAAAATGACCTATTTTTGGTGGGGATAACAGATACCAACGAGTGATTTATCAGTACTAGATAAGGATAATTCAAGTAACATAAACTCTGGTCTGGAACAATACTCTTGTTTAGATGTGATTAAAACTTTTGTTTTGATACCATCTTTTACATAAATTGCTACACTCCCACAAGCTTTATTTAATCTATCATTCCGGAAAAGATTATATCCAGGTAATGCAACAAAATTTGATGAAATACTAGGCTTCAAAAATGATTCGGAAATTCCTATTATATTGAAGTCCTGAAAATGGAAGATTGCTCTTAGTTCATCAATGTGGCAGCTGAGGGATTGGACATTAAGGTGAGCAGCCTTCAAAAGTTTTTTGAAAGAGTGGAGCTTATTTGCTAGAAACATACCTGAAACAAATCACTCACCTCTGATGAAATCCTAACTCCACCTGGTACCCTACCTTGCAAACGCCCCCACTGTAAAACCTGTCCTATCATTGATTCTTCCATCACCTTTACCAGTCCTATCACCAACTTCACCCACCAAATCTATCAATCCAGTAATTGCATCTCCAAAAATTGCATCTACCTCCTTTCCTGCAACTTGTGTCTTGCCTTCTACATAGGTGAAACCACCACTGCCCTAAACCTCCAGATCAACTATCACAGGGCTTCCTTAAAAATTAATACTTCCCTACCCATGGCTCTGAGCACAACAAGAACTTTGGCCAATGCTTCAAAGTCAAAGTCCTTGCCACCCTTCCTTCCACAGCCCCCTCCATAGATGTCAAGACGAAAGAATTGGCTTTTATTTGGGTGCTTGGAGCTGCTTCCAGTCCTGGTCTCAACAGACAGCAATAGTACCATAGCTATCAACTCTACACCAACTGTATAATTAAAATGAAATAAATTTCAACATATCATAATAAATTGCACAGCTATCAAATATATATTAAATGTTCAATAAAAATGAAAAATAATTTTTCATTCAAGTTCAATTCTACAACTCCTTTCTCCAATTTTAGTCTTATTGATTTTTGATTTCTAATTTTAAATCTCCTCTTTTCTATCCATTCATAAGCACACCTTTCCTTATTCATAACCCACTGAAATCTTAAATATCCCGTTTGTAACCGCCCCCTAAATCCCTAAAAGAAATCACACATATATGCATTCACATATATATGCATTCGTTTTATATATATTTTCATAATGTCCCCTGAATCTGTACCCTTTTTCTCTTCATCCGTCTGCACCGCATAATCTGTGGTCTCTGCTGCTACAATTGACTCTCCGTGCGTACTCTGTGGTCACGACCGTTTGATTTCAAACTGTACCCACTCACTGCTCGGTTGAGGAAGGAAACTCAGTTTCCGAAAATTTCCATTTCTAATGTAAGTTTCTAAGTGTTTTCAATCTATATATATATATATATATATATATATATATATATATATATATATATAAATGAAATAAGAAAAAATATATGTAAATTAAAACAGGAGACACAAGACATAAATAGATTGAAAACACTTAGAAACTTACATTAGAAAAGGAAATTTTTGGAAATCTGCACCACTTCACTTCCTGTTTGATTGACAAAGGGGGCCCAGCTCCCGAAAATTTTTGTTTGAATGTAAGTTTTTAAGTGTTTTTAATCTATCCGTGTCGTGTGTATCCTGTTTAAATTTATATTATAAAACTTTGAAGTGTTTTCTGTTATGTGTTTTCTATTATATATATAAATAGCACATAACAGAAAACACTTCAAAGTTTTATAATATAAATTTAAACAGGATACACACGACACGGATAGATTAAAAACACTTGAAAACTTACATTTAAACGAAAATTATATAAATTATGTAAACTTAAACAATTGATGTGCTGACTACTATTTTTGTCAGTACCGCTTAGTGTCGCTCTCAGCGCGCTCATTTTAGTTAGTCTACTTCAGCCACTTGATGTGTTAACATGTATTTTTTGCAAATAAAATTTCTTTTTAAAAACTGAGTTTTAATGAACGTGAACGTGTTTGGCGCCCGAACAGGGACCCTGAAGAGTTTTTCGTGAAAATTTCGTGAAAATTGTGCTGTTCATTCAACCGCCAGTTTATATTGATCAATTATCAATCACAAGTGATCGCGGAAAATTCGAAAGTCGGGGTCGCAACTGATATGAACCATCATCGAGACCGTCAAGTGGAAGAGTGACTCATCAACACCAACAACCAACAACCACCATCCTGGGGAAGAAAGGCAAGAAGGATAGCAGACCAGACCATAAACTTCTTATCGATTACCGGCCAAGGTTAAGATCGTACCTGGCTCTGGCTGCAGCTGTATCCAACTCCGCAGTTCAAGGTAACACGTCTTCTACATCTACAATCAGTGACAGTAATAGTGAAGATAACAGTGAAAGCACAATGGATAACCCCCTTATTTCAAGACCAATTGCGAAACATCACCTACACATAATACCTGAATATACAGGAAACCCAATAGAACTACTTAGCTTTCTCGAAGTTGTCGAAAAATTGAAAAATGTCTATTGTAATAACCGTATCGCGGAAGCAGCAGACAATCATTGGATTCTCCTTCACTATTGTAAAAACAAATTACATGGACCTGCTAAAGATGTAATCCTCAACAGTACAGTAGATGACCTCTCAAATTTGATTGATGTTTTGAAAAACAACTTTGCCGATAATAGGACAGTAGAACAATTAACTATGGAACTGCTTGCTATGAAATCACACCAAAAAGAACACCCTATTCAATTCATAAATAGACTGCAACAAAAAAGAACCGTGATTATCTCAAGACACAAACTCGATGGACTAACTGGTCCAATTCTTGAAACTATCTCATCTCAGTTGGATAAACAATTGTAATGATTTTAGTCGAAGGAATCAACCACCAGCTTGGAGCTCACCTACAAACGCTAGGAATCAAAGACCTCAGTGATGCAAGACAGGCTATTATCAATAAGAGTAGTGCTTATTTGAAACATTTAGGATTTACTACTGATGTAGCACAAATGAATCAAACTTTCAGTAAATCTGAAGGAAAACAAAACTCGTCAAATTCCAATCAAAATTCGCATCTGAAAAATTTCCATCAGTTTCAAAACCAAAACAATTCAAATCAAAGAAACTTTTCTCAATCTCAAAATCGTAATTTCAATTTCAATCAGAGAAATTTTTCTCAACCTCAAAATCATTTCAATCAGAGAAATTTCACTCAGCCTCAAAATAATTTCAACAGAGGACAATCCTTTCAAAGTAGATTTCGTAATGGACAAAGTTTCCAAAATCACAACTTCAATCGTAATCCAAATGCAAACTTCAATAATAACAACCAAAATTTGAATCAAAAATCAAACGATGTGAGCATGAGAACAGTTTCCAACTTTCAAAAGTTTCCAGTTCACAATATTGAATCTTCTGAAAATGAGTTTTCCGAATTTGAAAGCATGAATGCTAGAATGAGTTCTATGGAAAATGCTGTAAGTGACCTTTGCGAGAAAATGAATCATTTTTTAGAAGTAGGCTCGAACAACAATCCAAAAACGTAGTATTAGATTTGAATACGATCTCTCTTGATTTGCCTCATATTCATTACAATGATTCACGAATTTTGATCGATACAGGTAGTAAATATAATTTTATTAAACCTCAAATGGTTCCTCCTCAGACAAAAATAATTGATTGTGATTATAAAATTCGTACACCCGCTGGTGAATCTAATGGAAAAGGTTGTGTAAATATTAATGTTAAGAATATGCTTGGTGTTGATAAAGATGAAAAATTTTATGTGTATGATTTTAGCGATAATTATGATGTTCTTATTGGAAAGCAAACATTGCAAGGGTTGAAAGCAAAAATTGATTTGGAGACCAATTGTCTCATAACGAAAGATTGCACGATACCACTGTTAGGAATGAATCATATTGAAATCAACAAAGGTTGGAATGAATTGAAAATTAAAACTAATGTTTGCACTCCATCAGATAAGCTATGTGTTGTTAGTATTAAGGAATTGCAGTTGTATAATATTGTAACTGATATTGATAGGAATGGTTTTATTGAGATTGAATATTTTTCTGATTGTGACAAAACGTTGAGTATCGAAACAGTTTCTGTAGAAGAATGTGAATTGTACATGGGTGAGATGATCGATAATCCCCTCTCCATTGACGAAATCACTTCTTTATTGAGAACTGAGCATATGAACTCAGAAGAGAAAGAATGCATTATTAGTACTCTTATGAAATATCCCGAAATAATAAAATTCGAAGGTGATATATTAACTGCTACTAACTTGCTCAAGCATAAAATAGTGACTACAGACGAAGAACCTGTTTATTCAAAAAACTACCGCTATCCTATCTCATTTAGGCAGGATATTAGTAATGAAATAAACAAGTTACTCGAACAAAAGATAATAAGACCGTCTAATTCTCCGTACAACTCTCCCTTATGGGTTGTGCCGAAGAAACCTGATGCTTCAGGAAAACGCAAAGTTCGTCTTGTAGTAGATTATCGGAAATTGAACAACAAAACTAAAGATGATAGATTTCCTCTCCCGAATATTGAAGACTTGTTCTCAAAAATCGGTCGAGCAACGTACTTTTCGGCTATTGACCTTGTTTCAGGATTCCATCAAATTGAAATGGAACCCGAATCAATACCAAAAACAGCTTTTAGTACTGAAAATGGTCATTATGAGTTTCTCAGAATGCCATTTGGGTTGAAAAATGGTCCACCTCAATTTCAAAGGACAATGAACTTGATATTTTGTGATTTACCAAATGTTCTTGTATATCTTGATGATATTATTATTTTTAGTGATAGCTTACAAGAGCACATGAAACACCTGAACGTTGTATTCAAACGATTGAAAACTCATCAACTAAAAATACAATTGGACAAGACCGAATTCTTTAAGAAAGAACTTCTATTTCTAGGTCACATAGTTTCGGAAAAAGGCATTCAGCCTAATCCTGAAAAAGTAAAAGCAATAAAAGATTTTCCCGTTCCACAAACTACTAAACAAATAAAACAATTTTTAGGTTTGGCAGGATACTACAGAAAAATGATAAAAGGATTCGCTAAAATAGCTCAACCTTTAACTAACGCATTGAGAAAAACATCCACTATAAACCCAAAAGATCCTAAATTCATTGAAGCTGTCAATTTTCTGAAAGAAGCAATTACTAACGCACCAATATTGCAGTTACCTAAATTGAATGATCCATATATTTTGACAACAGACGCATCCAATGTAAGCTTAGGGGCGGTCCTTAGTCAAATGACTGACAATAAAGACCTCCCAATTTCATTCGCTTCTAGAACACTCAATCCCGCTGAACAAAATCTTTCTACTATTGAAAAAGAAATGTTGGCAATAACTTGGGCAGTGAAACATTTCAGGCCATATTTGTATGGAAGAAAATTCACCCTAAGAACAGATCACAAGCCACTCCAATGGCTTCATTCTCTAAAAGAACCAAATGCTAAATTAATGAGATGGAAATTGTTAATGGAAGAGTATGATTACACCGTAGAATTCATAAAAGGTCGCTCAAATTGTGTTGCCGATTGTCTCTCACGGCCTTTCAATGTAAATATGATGGAAAGTAGTGATGAATTTACAGGTTTTGACGATTCAGAATTATTCCCAGGCTTTCCCGCGGAAAATAATGCGAACAATGCCAACGACAATGTCAATAACAATGATGAGTACGATGACATTGATATCAATGATCTGCTAAGATTCCATAACAATGAAGCTCCTCCGTCGGTGATTGAAAGTGTATTGAATGATCTTGACGAACAAATAGGTAACAATTCGATAGTTAATGCAAATATTGATAATATTAATGAAAATGATGTGGAAACTGGCAACGAAAACCTTGTAAATAATACTAATAATGATAATGACAATGACTCACTAATGACACAACATTCTCAAGAAAGTTCAGATGATAGAATAGGTATAATGGACGAAAATAGTATCATAAACACTGAAGCAAACCAAATAGTTATTTCACGAGGTAAAGGAAAACCCCAATTCAAAAAGATCTTTAATAAAAACAGAATAATTTTCAAATACAGAGACGCACGTGACATTGGAAACAACGTAGAAGAAATACGAGAGTATTTGAAACCTGATACTGTGTACGGTATAGTATTTTCAAATAAAAGTCCATTGTTTGAAGCTCTAAAAACAGAAATTCTAAGTTCAATGACTAATGAAATTGTCAAAATAGTTCCCAACATAAAATTCCGAATCTACAAAAGAATAAACGCCGACATAACTGATGTAGATGAACAAACAATGATAATAGCTCGATGTCATGAAGACAAAAACTTCCACAGAGGAATTAACGAGAATTATAAACAAATACGTAAAAACTACTATTGGCCCGCAATGCACAAAGACGTAACCGAATTTGTAAATAAATGTGAAATCTGTTTGAAAACCAAGTATGAAAGAAACCCAATTAAAACTAAATTCAAAGTAACTCCCACACCTACTAAACCTTTCGAAAAACTTCAGATTGACACTTTCACGTATAATAATATTAAAATCCTCACAATTGTCGATTCGTTTTCTAAAAGACTTTCCGCCTACACATTGAAATCAGCTAACAGTATCGAAATAATAAAAAATCTAAACAACTATCTTTCAGTTTTCCCAATTCCAAAATGCATTCAATCCGATAACGGATTAGAATTCAACAATGCACTATACAAACAATTCACTGAAATAAATGGTATTGAAACTTACTTCACCACACCTTATCATCCCCAATCTCAAGGACTAATAGAAAGAACACACTCCACAATTATTGAAATTCTACAAGGACTCGAAATTAAATTCCCAAAATATAGTGTTGAACAAAAACTTCGATTAGCTTTGCGAACCTATAACAATTCGATAAAAGATCAATTCAACTTAAGCCCAAATGAACTAACTTTCGGAATTCAGAATTATTTACCAAAAAATCAAGATCAGGATAATCCCGCAGTAATCACTGAAGAACTTGCTAATCAATACTTCAAAGAAATACAAGCGTTGAATGATGCCGTTTACAAGAAAATAATCGAGGAAAAAGAAAAACGAACAGAAAAATGTAACAAAAATAGAGAGGAACCACCTGAAATACCAGATAGGATATTCATCAAAAACCCGAAATTTCACAAAAATGTTCCAAGGTATAGCACAGCTACTTAGGAAGGTGATAGGTTTAAATTGAAAAGAAATTTAATCAAAATCCACCCTAACAGAATGAAAAGGCCTCGTAAAAAAGTAAAAGATAATCTAATTGTTGCAGATGAAGGCAATGACCATCCTTCTGTTGTTCCTAATCCCAGCAACGTTGACGTACAGACTGACAGACTTGACAAAGACAGCAGGAATAATTCCGATTAAAATAGGACAATCTATGCTCATTAACGACACATACAAAGTTATCCATTTTACTAACGTGACTGACCTTAAAATACAATCTTCGAAATTACAGACTCATATTAATAATCTGCAAGTCGCTTACATATCCTCTGACATTATTGAATCTTTGAAGAAAATTTCACTCAACCAATATTTTAAATTAGAAATGATTTCTGAAAATAAAAATAAAAAGGTAAAACGTGGACTAATGAACGGATTAGGAAACGCCATATCATGGTTGACAGGACTTATGACTGCTGACGACAAAGAACACCTCGACAAAGTTATTAAAAAAATAGAAAATAATGAACTACATCTTGTTAAAAATGAAGAACATAATTTTGAAATGAACCATGAGTTAATTAAGAAATTTAATTTCGATGTTGAGCATATTAATTCAAATAATAAAGCATTAGAAAATATTACTAACGAAACTGCCAATATTGTCGAAAATATGCAAGCTGTTGACTTAATTACTTTGACTATACAATTGTTGGATGATGAAATAAATGATGTTGTTAACTCGTTGATGTATTGCAAAGAAGGGAAACTTCATCCATCAATTTTGAGCTTTGATGATTTTCGTAGGTTAATTAATTATAAGAATTATTCATTAGCTAGTAGAGATTCCAGTATTTTATGGGAAATTAGTAATAGCACTTGTATTTTATCGAAATCTGTTATAACTTACATTATCCATTTACCGAAATTAAACGATTTATTTGAAAAATATGACCTTCTGTCTTATCCTGTTGAAATGGAATCAAATGTTCACACCATGAAATTAAAAGAAAAATCGATATCTGTGTCTCAAAACAAAAAGCTTTGGAAACTGACCAATTGTCAAAAATTCTCTTCTATTTCTTTTTGTACTTCAGGAGAAATTATACATGATAACTGTATTTTGTCTGTAGTAAATAATAAGGATTTGGATAGTTGTGTAAGAATAGAAATAATTAATGATAGACCATTTATGAATTATTTCGAAAATTGTAATTGTATTTTAGGATATAAGTTTGATCAAATTAATATCAATAATGGCACTATAAATACTCCTCATCTTTCCTTATCAATCTGGATATCAATGATAAAATGACAGATGTAAAATTACCGTTTACTTCAGTTACCACATATGCACAAAAATTAAGTCATGTACCAAATAAAATTCATACTAAACTTATCGATTTGAAAGATGTTAGTGAACTTGATGATATTGAACCTAGAGATTTTGATTTTATAAATTTTGAAGATTCTTTCGTCCTTAAGACACGCCACATTGTAATTTTTGTTTTAAGTACATTTATACTTCTTGTAATTTTGATAATCGTTTATTACAAATTTAAGAAGCCAACCAGTGTACTAAATTACCGAATTGATACACAAGTACCAATATCATCAACCCCTACCATAAGCTATATTGTACCACCTAGAAATTAGATCTAAGTTAGTAAACTTTAATTTGTAACTTCATTTTAATTTTTGTAATTTTTGAGTGTCCCAAATTTATTTTTCGGGACGAAAAAAACTTAAGGAGGGAGGAATTATGTAAACTTAAACAATTGATGTGCTGACTACTATTTTTGTCAGTACCGCTTAGTGTCGCTCTCAGCGCGCTCATTTTAGTTAGTCTACTTCAGCCACTTGATGTGTTAACATGTATTTTTTGCAAATAAAATTTCTTTTTAAAAACTGAGTTTTAATGAACGTGAACGTGTTTTATATATATAATATATATAATATATATATAACTTACTAGATTCTATTAGTATTCAACATATTAAGTGTAAAATTATGTTTTTTCTAACTTTGGCCTATGAATGCATATATATATATATATATATATATATATTATATATATATATATATATTATTTTAGTTAGAAAAAACATAATTTTACACTTAATATGTTGAATACTAATAGAATCTAGTAAGTTGTGGAGCCACTGACATGCCTCTTCTCCAGCATCATGAACTTGTGTCAGCCCTCCATGATAGGAGTGTTGTGGACACTCAGATATCAGCAGGTGATTCATTCATTGAATTTGTCCACATTGGCACAGAGGATCAGAGGTGTATCCCCATGCTGTCATCAGCTCAGCACACCTTCTTTAAAATCATTGATTATTAAAATGGATTACACTGAAAGTAGATCAGGGTAATCAACTTTCAGTAATATACAGCAGTATGCAGTGGATAATTAAAATAACATGAGTTTATATAATATATTATATATATGTTATCTGATATATATATATATATATATATATATAATTATATTTTAATTATCCACTGCATACTGCATTATATCACTGAAAGTTGATTACCCTGATCTACTTTCAGTGTAAGCCATTTTAATAATTAATGATTTGATCTTACTTATATAATTATTTTACTCTATTAATTTTCTGTTTTTTTTCTCTTGAATCTTCATATTAATTAAAACTTTTACAATATTTTCATTTTTAAATAAATCCTTAGTTGAATTAATGAAATTAACGTTTTGGTAGAGAGTTAGTGGGAAGGATACTTCGAATATTCTTTCCGGAGAATGGACATTGATATGTCCAAAGCTCCGCCAATTTATGTAGATGCATAACAATATTATCTATTTTATCTATAGTTATTACAAATTGCTTTTTTCATATCATATACTGCTCAATAACTATTTTCTTAGTTTATATTTTGTAAATTCATCTATAATTTTGCTGTATTGTAAGCTATTGTATATAAGTGTATAAGCCAGTATATATTGTAATCTACATAAATAAAGTACTCAATCAATCAATCAATCCCACGGTCCCACACCTTGAACCATTGGCGACAGAATGCACCATGTATCTATTAGCCAATTCAATGACTGTCAAGCATTTCATGCAATTACTCAGTAATTTTTATTTTGACAGAGCTATTACCTAGCAATCTTCATAAGAATGTCATTAGGCTTAATATATCAGTCTCTATCATTGTATTGTCGAAGACAATAAAAAATCCAGTTTTGCAAATCTAGAAACATCTATTGTAAAAATCCCATCCATTGAGGTAGCAACTTTGCCACTTATTCAATCTTGCAATGAAACCTTCTTCATATCATGATGAAAGTAAAAATTTCCCACTTGGACCTTTGCTAAGGCAAACTTTTTCTAAGCTTTCTTGTGGCATCTAAAATTAATTTTGAAAATTGGTTGTTGGATAATCATTGTGCACTTTGAGTTGTAATGTTGTTGACTTATGAATTAACAATGGTCAAGCCCAGTTTCTTTGGAGGAGAATCAGTATGTTGTATTAGAGCTTCCTCTGGTAACAATGACTTCCACAAATTGCATGTTGAAACTCTGTGCAATTGATATGTTTGGGACTTTAATTTTCAAAAAATTAGTAGGAATAAATTCATCCTGGATACTTTGAAAACATTCAAATAATTTCTATGTGACCTACAAGGACCAGGATTAACAATTTTTATATTCCTTCTATGAAACTATAATTCCTAGGAAAAAAATTACTGTGAATCACAGTACTATAAAACGTTTAAATGAATCTTCTGGATAGGATTTTTAAAATGTTTGGAATTAATTAATGAATCATTTTGTTTGTAAAAAGCCTTGCACTTCCACTTTCCACATTTTGCCTTCATAATAAAGTTCATGCAATGAGCACCACAATGAATATGAAGTATAATAGAGGTTATATGTTATCTTATCTCTCAGGTTATCTGTGTTATCTCTGCTTATCTATTAATACTCACTGAGAAAAAATTGAATAAACCAGGGAAATTGATATTTGCCAAGTTATCAAAGCTGGATACAATGGATATTGAAACATGCGTCAATAAAATTATGAATTCATTTTAATATGTAGAATAAGACCGTAAGTGAAATCGTAATACTGAATTAAATTGAAATTACTCCTATTTTAGGCAATGTTGTACTTACAGCTCTGCTCCTTCAAAAGCTATAATGACTAGCCTCCCTGATCACATTATCAAACATTACCAATCTCCCTGACCACATTATCAAACAATGTGATAGCCATTATGCATAATCATACAATTCATGTTTGAAATTCTTCTTCTCCTTGCCCTATTCCCATTATTTGGGGTCGGCTCTCCTAACATGCTTTCACCAGTTCACACGATCCTAAGTGATCATATTTGAAATTATTGCAATAAAAATATTACTTTTTCGAACATTCTCTTGTCAATTGTTTAAAACAACATTAAATCATACATATTACAATAATGATAATAATTTCGGATGAAACAAAACAAGGGAAATTTAGCATATATTAAATGTTGGGAAATTGAAAGTGCTGATCTTTATAATAGGATCGATTCAGGAAAAAATGTTGGTTATTTACAGTAACAGAAACATAGTATTTGACTGAAAATATCATTTTCAAAATAGATTCAATAATAGTTTTTTTTATAGTGAAGATGAGATTTAATCAAGATTAAATAATGTTCCATTAAAATATACAAGAGTAGAGAGAAAGGTAAGAGGTCTTGAAGAAAGATGTAATAAAGATATTTTCCAATATTTAATAAAGGTCATTGAAAATATAAATGAATTTATATTTATAAGTAGAGAGAGAGGTGAAAGGTCGAAGAGGGATAGAAATACCAAACTGTAACACAAATACATTTTGTGTTATGGGGCACCTGCATTTTTCTTAATTCTGATGGTCTTTAATTAAGATTTAAATATACTATTTTTAATAGTTCATCTTTCTGGTTGGATAAACCAATAAGTATAAGTTCGTCTTACTGAAGCATTTTGCATCCAATAAGAATTTTTTTTTAATTTTCTTTAAAAAAGATGTAGTCTCTCATGTTGTCAGTTTGTATTCTAGTAGATTACATAATAAACAGAACAGTCCACATTTTCATTTTGATTATCCTCGTTTGCTAGAACCAATGCATAACAATAATAGAAATTATGGATTAGAAAATGAAGAATTTAGATTGGAAATTTTGTTTTTTATCTTCCAAAGTAACAGAGGTTTTTCTGTGCTCAAGAGATGCTTTATGTTAGATTGGAATCATAGTACAGAATTAAATAGTACAGAAATAACTTACTTCCATTCAGGCAATGGTGTACTTACAGCTCTGCTCCTTCATAAGCTATGATGACTAGCCTGCCTGACATAGTGGTATATAAACCATTACCAATGTAATAGCTATTACGTATATATAAGAATATTCATACAATTCGTTTTTCAAATTAGTACAATGAAAATATTATTTTTTATTATTCTACTGTCAAATGGTTGGAACAATATTAAATCATATATATTTCAATAATGATAATAATTGTAGGTGAAACGAAACAAGGAAAATTTCGCAAATATTAAATGTTGCAATGGCTTGCATGCTGAAACTTTATGCAATTATTACTAAGTTTGGGTTATGTTTCGGGACTTGAACAACTTTCTCTGTTTTTAAAAGAATTTAGTAGGAATAAATTCATCCTGGATGCTTTAAACTGACTTCTTCTAACATTGGAATGGTTCTGTGCTTTTTTTCTGGCATACTTAGCTCTACATGTTTTGTAGCACCTGGTGAATCGACCTTTAGAACATTTTTCCCGAATGTTACTTGCTTGACATCAAGTTCTAGCTCCATGATTTGTACAAGTTCAAATCACAATAGTCTACACAATTTGGTTGAAATATCAATTACCGTATAATAAATAGAGAACTATTAAATTGTTTAAAAAGAAAGCTAAAAAACATTTTTTGATAAATGATTAAAATCAATGATCACAAGCCATGTGAAAGTTGAAACTTTTCACGATAGAATCTAAGATTAAGATTTAGAAGATTACTATTGTAACCTAAATGTATATGCCACCCTGGCAATCGAGATGTCCTGTTGCACCACACTCGAAACTATCTTCTCACGATCCTTTCAGGTGGTTATCTCTAATAGGGACACATTTCTCCTGCTTTCCACAGGGAAACACAACGGTTGAAGTTTTGGGATTTTGAACGACTCTTTCTGTCTTTAAAATTATTTAGTCGGAATAAATTCCTAACTTTAACTGAAGTTTCTTCTTCAACTGTTCATAATCAATTCAAAAACATTGAACGTAATTCATAATCAAACATTTCTCTACATTCTTCTTCACCTCCTGGGATCCCTAATCAATTAACCGTCAAAATTTAAAAATTCATTAGTTTTCGTTGTTTTTGAGTGAAATGGACTAAATTTTAGAAAAGTGAAATCATAACCCTATTTTGAACTTTTAAAATGTTATCTAAATTTGGGAGAGAAAAAGTACAACGAGTATCCTTAGTTTTTCTCTTCGGATCAGTGCTTCTTTGTGAAAATTATAAATAAAATGTAAATGCATATGCAACAGACGGTCGTCAGCTAGTCAAGGTTTCCAAGCTACACAGCATCTGGTGTTGCCCAAGAATTTGTCACTATTTGAAACATATCAATTTATGTTTGTAGGATCTGGAAATTTATTTCAGGATAAGTGGCCATAACATTTACATAACTAATACTTTGAAATTAAAATTTTATCTTGATGCCAGGCTGCTCAAGGAGGTAAAATTCTCTTCTGGTGATGAATAATTCATATATTCTTTTGGGTGTTCTCTTCTGACAAATTCGAACGGTCAGGTTTTCCTCATTCTGTTCTTGAAATGGTACTTGATTCCATTGCTATTCTTATAGCTTTTCTCACAACCAGGTGCAGGGCAGCCGAAAGGCTTCTCTTGATTTATCTCATTCAAGTTCACGTTGTTAGCGGTTTTGGTGTCATAGCGTAAGATGAAATTCGAACTGAACCCTCCCGGCGTCGTCCTCCATGAGTCATGACTGTCGTATATATCACTCACAAATTCTTCCATCATTTCCACTTGAGTCTCAGTGTTGGGGGTTGTGGTTGTGGTAGAAGAAGGTATTGTGACAGGAACAATGGCGGTAGGTTTGTTGTCTGCTCGACTCCGTGTAGAATCGCAGCACATAGCTTAGTGGCAAACTTGTCGGCTGCTGTTGCTCTTTCTGCTTGAATCGTAGTCAATATGATTCTCTTCAATATGTAGTACTGATCCACTCAAAGTTTAAAAATGATTTCGCAATTGTTAAATTTACATATATTTATAGATCCATATCTAATTATCTATTCACAAGTACTTTAGTACATTCATGAGGCAGCATTGTTGTTCTGAAAATGTATACATCTATGAGCTCTGATCTTCTTGAAAACTATAGGAAACTTGAAAAGAAAATTATTGATTAAAGGGCACATCTTGGAATCCAATCTCATTTTGTACTCATGGAGATGATTGAATTAATTAAGATTGAATGTATTGGGGTGGTTAGTCGAACCTTTAAGCCTTTGCATCAATAAATAGATTAAATAACTAGAGGCGTGATGCCGACATCAAGTTCGAGCATCAAGATTTGTGCAAGCTTAAATCACGTTAGTCTACACAAATTTGTTAAAATATCAATGATTGTTATGATAAATAGGAAACTATTTAGATTGTTTAAAAAGAAGACTAGATGACAATTTTTGATGATTTTTTAAAATTAAACACGATTGCAAACCTTGATAGTCAACACTTTCCATGATAAAATCTTGGATGTTATTAAGATTTAGAAAATTACTATTCTAACCCAAATCTATACGCCCCCCGCCCCTGGCAATCTTGATGTCATGTGGCACCACCACTCAAAACTATCTTCTATCGCTCCTTTGAGGTGGTTATCTCTAATAGGGACAGAATTGCAATATATCAGTCTCTATCATTGTATTGGCAAAGACTGTTTTGCGAATCTAGAAACATCTATTGTTAAAATCACATCCATTGAGGTAGCTTCTTTCAATCTAGCAGTGAAACTCTCATATCATGATGAAAGTAAAACTTGTCCACTTGGACCAAAGCAGAATTAACACTTTTGTTTTGTTTCATTGTTAAAACAAAGAATCACAATTACTCTTTAAATTTTTATTTGTATCCTCTGGATAGGATTTTTAGAATATTTGGAACTTCATGAATGAAGCATTTCATTTTCAAAAGGCCTTGCACTTTCACTTTTCACAGTTTGGCTTCATGATGAAGTTCATGCATATATATATATATATTATATATATATATATATTATATATATATATATATATATATATATATAATAGTAGGGAAAAGACTGCTTTCCCATCACTACCCACTAAGAAAAAAAATTAATGGAAGAGGAAAATTGAAGCAACTGTTTATTGTTGATATGTCCAAAATGATCAAAACTGGATATTGAAGCATGCTTCAATTATTAATCCATATAAATATATAGAATAAGACCGTGAATCATATCAAAATTGGGATCATAATATTGAATTGTATTGAAATGACTCCTATTCAGACGATGGTGTACTTACAGCTCTGCTCCTTCATAAGCTCTAATGACAAGCCTTCTTGACCACTTTCAAACATTACCAATGTTATGACTCCTTTTTCATTGTATATGAGAACTATAACACTTCCATGCCAACAATCTGGGATCTACTCCTTGCCAAATATTTGTTTTTTGAAAGGTTCCAGTAAATCTAGCCCCTTCGGTAAAAGACTTTTCCAAGCTTTCATTGGGGCCAGTAGCCTACCATTTTTCATTTTGTCCAGGCCTCCGATATTTCCGCTCTGGTTATATTCAAGGTCGATCCTGCTATTGGTATAAAGAAAACAAAAACCGAAAGTCCAAAAAGTAGAGTGTGTGAAACGGGGTTGACTCACCAAAAAATTCGTTTGTGTTTCTTCTCCAGATCAAGGAACTCATCCTGTGAACTTGATAGGAGTTTCTTTTCAAATTCATTCCTCTCTCTTTGTTCAATTGCTAGATTCGAGAAGCCTATATTGTTACTTTTTGAAGTCAATTTAAAAATGGCTTCTATTGATTTTCTCATCTCCCTCCTTTCCAGGCAGAGGATTAGCCACTTCCGGTCAACATTCGCCACAAACCTAATCCAAACCAACCAATCCAATCTAACTCAACACAACCTAATCCATCCTAACCTAAAAAACACATAAATTTCACATTATTCGGTAGCAGAGTCATCTACTGCCACAACATTGACATTATTTTCAGATTCATCTGAATCATAGCCACTAATTCAATCTAGCAGTGAAGCCTTCTTCATATCATGATGAAAGTAAAACTTGCCCACTTGGATCTTTCCTAATGCAAGCTTTCTCTAAGCTTACCTGTGACATCTACAATTAATTTTGAAAATCGGTAGTTGAATAATCATTGTGCACTTTAAGTTGTAATGGTGTTGACATATGAATGAACAATGGTCAAGCCCAATTTCTTTGGAGGAGAGAATCATTATGTTGTATTAGAGCTGCCTCTGGTAACAATGACTTCCACAAATTGAATGCCGAAACTCTGTGCAATTGCTATGTTTGGGACTTCCATTGACTTTTTGTTTTTACAAAAATTTATTAGGAATAAATTCATCCTGGATACTTTGACCTTTCACTTTTCACAGCTTGCCTCCAAAATACAATTCATGCAATGAGCACCACAATGTATATATAATAGAGGGGAAGAGACTGCTTATCTATTAGTACTCACTGAGAAAAAATTGAATAAACCAGAAAAATTGAAGCAAATATTTATTTGATATTTGCAAAGTTATCAAAACTGGATGCAATGGATGCAAAGCATGCTTCAATTATTAATCCATTTAGAATAAGACAGTGAATCATATGAAAATTGGTTTCGTAATACTGAATTAAATTGAACTTACTTTTATTCAGGCAATTGTGTACTTACAGCTCTTCTCCTTCATAAGCTATAATGATTATCATATAATGACCATCATATCAAACATTACCAATCTAATAGTTCAATCTATAAGAATAATTATACAATTTATATTTGCTATTCTTCTTCTCCTTGCCTTTTCTATATAATAAGAGAGAGTAAAGTTGTGTTTGTTCGCATCAAAACATGTCAAATTGTGGATTGCATACCGGAAAAACGGGAATGATTTAGATCTCCAAATTTTGCTCATACATTCTAAAAATATCAATCTCGTGCACCTCGAAGCCCAAATTTCAATTTTCCTTCTAGATTTTTCAGAATTAATGTATAAATTTCATTCATGGGACATGAAGTTTCATGTGGCATACATTGTTCATTGTTGTAAAATGTGTTTGTTTATAAGGAGTTCATAAAGTTGTTACAAGACATTCAATTTAGAGCTCAGTCGTGGTCTAGCGGTAGAGTACTCGACTTTGGAGCGAATGTTTCACGGTTCGAATCCCGGTTCCATACAATTTTCTTTGTACTTGATTTTTTCCCTTGAAACGTATTATTATAAATTATTTTTTGATGGAAGTTGTTTTCATTATGATTGAACTTAGACTTCATCAAATAATTATTTAATGTAAAATTTTGTAATCAGTACAAATGATATGGACATAGCATATGTTGTATCAATGGAATTCATAAGAAAAACATGAATAGATCACAAATCAAGATGTAAATATACTATTTCTGATAGTTCATATTTCTGGTTGTATAAACCAATAAGAATAAGTTTGTCTTAGTGAAGCATTTTGCATGCAAAAATGAGTTAAAAATATGTAGTCTCATGTTTTCAGTATGTATTATCTATTCTAGTAGATTACATATTAATCAGAACAGTATGATTATTATCGTTTATTAAAAATAATACATATCAGAAATAGAAGTTATAGATTAGAAAATGAAAGATTTGGATTGAAAATGTTGTTTTTGTATCTTCAAAAGTAACAGAGGTTTTTATGTGTTCGAGAGATGCTTAATGTCATATTGGAATCATAATACTGAATTGAATTGAAATGACTCCTTTTTAGGCAATGGTGTACTTACAGCTCTGCTCCTTCATAAGCTATAATGATTTGCCTCCATGACCTCTATATCAAACATTGCCAATGTAATAACCATTATGTATGAGAATAATCATACAATTCATATTTGAAATTTTTGAAATAATAATAGTATTATTTATTATTCTTTTGTCAAAGTTTAAAACAATATTAAATCAAATATGATACAATAATGATAATAATTATTGCAGGTGAAACAAAACAAGGAAAATTTATCAAATATTAAATGTTGGGAAATTCAAATTAGAGCTGCTTCTGGTAGGAATGACAGGCTGAAATTGTATGCAATTATTACTAAGTTTGGATTTGTTTCTGGACTTGAAAGACTTTTTCGTTTTTAAAAGAATTTAGTATGAATAAATTCATCCTGGATACTTTATACTGACTTCTTCTAACATTGGAATGGTTCTGTGCGTATTTTCTGCCTTACTTAGCTCTACATGTTTTGTAGCATCTGGTGAATCGACCTTTAGAACATTTTTCCTGGATGTTACTTGCTTGACATCAAGTTCTAGCTCCACGATTTGTACAAGCTTAAATCACGTTGGTCTACACAAATTGGTTAAAATGTCAATTCTAATAAATAGAGAACTATTTAGATTGTCTAAAATGAAACAACATTATTGGCTAAACAACATTTTTTTATTAATGATTGAAATCAATTATCACAAGCCATGTGACAGTTGAAATTTTTCACAATAAATTCGTATATTTTATTTACATTAAAAAAGATTAATATTGTAACCTAAAATGTATACGCCCCCCCCCCTCAAAACTATCTTTTCACGCACCTTCGAGGTGGTTATCTCTTATAGGGACAGATTCCTCCTGCTTTCCACAGGGAATCCCAAAGGTTGATGTTTCGGAACTTTGAACGACTTTATCTGTCTTTAAAAAAATTTAGTAGGAATAAATTAATCCTGGATACTTTAAAAACATTTTAAAAAATGTCTGTATGAACTTCATAGTATAGTATTAGAAAATTGTATTTTGCACTCCTTGCACCGACTTCTTGTTCCATTGGGATGGTTCTGTGCACATTTTCTGCCATAATTAGCTCTACATGTTTTGTAGCACCTGGTGCATAGATCTTTTTCCAGAATGTTACTTGCTTGACATCAAAGTCTAGCTTCACGGTTTGTGCACGTTAAAATGTCAATTGTAATAAATATAGAACTATTTAGATTGTTTGAAAAGAAGGCTAAACAACATTTTTTGATAAATGATCAAAATCAATGATCACAAGGCATCTGAAAGTTGAAACTTTTCTCGCTATAATCTTAGATTTTATTTAGAATAAAAATATCACTATTGTAAACTAAATGTATATGCCCCCCCTGGCAATTGAGATGCCCTGTTGTACCACACTCAAAACTATCTTCTCACGCTTCTTTGTGGTGGTTATCTGTAATAGGGACAGATTTCTCCTGGTTTGCACAGGGAATCCCACTCTCACAACCCACACCATGTATCATTGGTGACAGAATGCACCATGAATCTATTAGCCAATTCAATGACTGTCATGCATTTCATGCACTTACTCAGTAAGTTTTTATTTTGAATTTTGACAGAGCTATCACCTAGCAATCTTCATAAGAATTGCATTGGGCTTAATATATCAGTTTCTATCATTGTATTGTATTTATATTGTGCAATAAAAAATCCTTTTTTGCGAATCTAGAAACTCACTTAGATGCACACCATCCTCACTCAACAATCTTGAGATCTCATTGCAAAATGACCTGGTTAGCACATTCTCGATTCTTCTTGCTTGGTCCCATTATCTTAAAAATCTTCATCTTTTATGGGAGAAACTATCAACATTGTATAGAGCTAAGTGAGTAGGCCTATTCAAAGTTTGTGTATTTGTAGTTTGAACTAAAATTGATTGGAGTGGAGAAATGTAACTTATCTTTTGGAACTATTTATATAAAAAATAGAAACCGGCAGTTTTGAGCTGAGTCTGCTTACGCTTTCCCAATCATTTATGTGATTTGTGTATCTTCAATGCAAATAAATAATGGTGAACGTAATATTTTCGGGCTCAAAATTTATGTCGTTTCATTCTATATTCTGTGAATCCGAAGTTTTTTTCTATCTTATTTTGAAAGTTTTATTATCAACCTATCTGAATTTGAAATATTTTGATTTGTAATTTTAAGATTAATGATTTGTTGTAGAAATGGACATAACCAACGTAATATTTGGACAATTCAAGACAAAATTAAGAAATAGAAGAAGTATAGTAGGGCAATCGCCTGTTATTCTTTTCCTGACTATTTTTCATTTTGTTCATCATGCTGACATTTGGTGTGTGGCAGCCCAAGTTGATTGCACTTTTAGCGTTATCAAGGGTACAACGCGACGAGCTTGTGTACACCACTATTGTATTGTTTCCGCTAAACTTGAATAAATATTGTGATGGGTGGCAACTATGCTACCGTAGCATATGTCCACTTTTATTTCACATTTTTTATCTTTCTTTGTTATTTTGTATTATGTTTGTTTGTGAAATAAATGAATTGATTGATTGAAAATAAAAAATAAATAAATGTGTTGTGATTTGCAGACACGGCGTGGACACGGACTGCTGGGGCGAGGGACCCGACGGCTGTATGCAGACGCTGCTGCACCGCGCTATCGATGAGAACAAACAGTCAGTCGCCCGCTTTCTCATCCAATCAGGCTGTGACGTCGACAGTCCGCGTCGCCCTGGCGCAGGGGGTCGTGGCGGGGACGAGGCCCGCGATCAACAGAGCCCCCTGCATCTCTGCTGTCAGTGGGGACTCAACGAGGTCGTCCAAACCCTCGTCGAACATGGAGCCAACATTAATTCCAAGGATGCCGATGGCAAGACTCCGTTACATGTAGCCATTCAGAATCAACATATTTCCATCTTCACCTTGCTACTATGTCATCCTAGGATCGATCTTTCGATTAGAGATAAGAGCGGCCTGACTCCGTTCGCTACTGCTTTAACCTGCCATGACACCAGGGCTGCCAAAGCTATTCTCGATAAGCTCCCTACTGCTGCTGAGCAGGTTCGTTATAAAATATATATTTATTTATTCATTCATAGACAATAGTTATAATACAATCAAGGTATAAACAACATTCGCCCAAAACTGCTTTCCACCTTAATTTAAAATAAACAGTCCAGAGGTTATGTAGAGTTCATGATTTGATTTACATACAATTTCAAGTCCAAAAAATGTATCAACTACAACTTTGAATTTATCTGAATAATTTACTTCCAAACACAAAACCAAACAATAAACTCATCTCACAATTTTCTATTGAATTTTCACTTGAAACCAAGATAAAAATAATGTTTGCCCTTTTTTTATTAAAAGATTTTAAATTTTTATATAAAAAAAATAAAGTTTCTTCAAAGTATGGACTTTGTTAATAGTTTGTAATTGATTTAATTCATTTAAAAAGTATTTTCAATTCTAATAATCTGTGTTTTTGTTTTAGATTGTAAATTGTAGTGTGTAATAATCCAAAAATGTGAAATTTTACAGTTTCTTCAAAGTATGGACTTTTTAATAGTTTGTAATTTATTTAAAAAGTATTTTTTAATTTAATAATCTGTGTTTTTACTTGTATTGGGTTGTAAATTTTAGTGTGAAATCAAAATTATGAAAGTGACACATTTGGGCTGTTGTATAAATTAGGATTGGAACTGTATTGGGCTTAAGTCTGTAGTACTTATCTGGAAGTTGTTTCATTTCAAATGATTAAATATTAATTGTAATTTCCAATGTACTTTTTATTTTTTAACTGCTATATTTATATGCTTTATAATGGGGTTAAATCCATGGTGCCCTCAGATGTGTATTTTTTTTTAATAAATAAATATTGCTTATGTAGAATTTGTTTCTTATTGACATATAATTATATTATGGGCCGGTTTCCGAGCTCGGGATTTAGCTAAGTTCTAGACTTTAAACAGCTGGAGTCAGAAAATTAGCTTTCCAAAACGGGTCGTAGTCGCAGTTTTTATTTTCTCATTTCTATAATTGGAAACGTTTTTCCTTGACAAAATTAAACATTTTTTAATAATTCAATATAGCTGAAACTTTACACTATTTCATTTTGTGTTTAATTTTCTAGTTTTTTGAAATTTAATTCAAACGTGACTTTGACAATGACTATACGACTACGCCCCGTTTCTGAAAGCCAATTTTCTTACTCCAGCTGTTTAAAGTCTAGAACTTAGCCTAATCCCGAGCTCGGAAACCGGCCCTATATGTTCTCTGCGTAACAGAGCAGAATTTTATTGGAAAGCAGGCCTTTAGTTGCCACAAATAAACATATCTAGAAATAAAAAAAAAATGGGAAATCAATAAAGAATATTATTTGTTTTGCAATACCACCCAAGGTTAGTTTATATATTACTTATCACACAGAAATGACTGGAGTATGAAACAATATTCATTTGAAAGTACGTATTCACAATTTGCTTTTAATATTATTGCTCTTGACCAGTCATTATAAACTTCTGTTTTGCGCTTATCGAGCATTAACAAATGTCTTTAAGTGAAGGAGTCTTATTTTTGTGATAACAAGAATTCTATAATGTTCTGATTTCTTATAAATTTTGGAGTTACAAATGTTCCAAAATATGCTTAGTTATTGATGAATCACAAAGCAATTCATTCAAATTCTACGTTCAAATTTATCATTTTCTTTAGCAAGTCTTTACATGAACTTGTTTGATTTTTGTGAGGAAAATGAATCGCCATCGAATGCGATTGTCGATGTTCAATAAAATATTGAACAAAATTTGTGTTCCTCAAAACTTCTTTTCTTACAGAATTCTGTTAATGATCACATATTTTATTGTCAAATTCTGAATGTAGTTGTTGTAAACTTGCTGTGTATTTCTGATTGATACTTGTATTGTGTCTGCTGCAGTATGACAATAAAGGACGCAATTTCCTGCATACGGCAGTCCAGAAGAATGATGTGGAGACTGTACTGTTCCTGCTCTCTATTCAAGTCGATGTCAATTCAAGAGTTCAAGACTCCAATCAAACGCCCACCCTCCACTTGGCTGCTGCCACAGCTAATGAAATGCTAGTCAGAAATCTACTACTAGCAGGTGCTAAGGTATATTTACTCTCACGGTTTTCGATCAGTATTTTTGTCAAAATATCGTTTGCCAATATTTCCATTCAACTTACAACTTACATTGCAGTCTTTTCTATCCGACGTTTTCACTTTATTTCAAAATATCGTTTTCCAATATTTTCATTCCCATTATCAACTTACCTTGCATTCTCATTCGCTAGAAGGCTCACTAATCGTAAGAAATTCCCTTCTAGCTGGTACTAAGGTTTATATACGGTTTCACTGGTTTCGATCAGACTTTCGTACTATTTTGTTAAAGTAACATTGGTCAATATTTTCATACTCATAATCAATTATTACACTATAATTTATTATATATTACACTAATATTACTTATATCACTTAACTAAATTCGGTAGGGATGAATTCAACATTGGAGTAAAGGCCAAGTTACTGAAAAAATAAGAGTAAGACCACGTTAATTTATGCTATTTCATGTGTATGTAATTATAATAGTTCGTAATACTTAATTATCAAGTAGTGCCTTTTTGAAATGTTTTATTAATACACAACTTCAATTTATGCTTTTTCATGTGAATGTAATTACAATAGTTTATAATACTTAATCAATTGATGATTAACATTTCAGCCAAACGATCGAGATGTTTGTCGAAGAACAGCTTTACACGTGGCGGCTGAAGCGGGGCACACCGAAGTAGTTATTGCTCTCATGCAGAACTCTGTTGACTTTGATGCTGTAGATGTTGAAGGTATGCATCTTCTACTATATCTATAGAATAAAACTACCACAAAATAAAGCAATATAGATGTAGAATAAAACAATTACTAAATCTATAAAAAACTACTGTTTCTCGAGAATTCTTGATATTCACGATTGAAAATAATTACAATTTATACATATTTAACATTTATTTAAAAGCTATATTATAATTGTTATATCTCTTTTCTGTTTAGGGCTACTTGTAATATAAATAGAAATACAAGTCACAGTATCATTTTTGAATTATTTTATCACAAAATGTTTCGGATATTCATGCCATTCAAAAAGGGTACTGAGATTTGTATTTATGTTTATTATTGTTATACTATAATTATTTTACAAAAAACCAAATTAAATGTTATCACAGATGGAATTAAATAGAGAATGCATTCATTCAAATGCTAATTAATATATAATTATTATTTAACGAAAATCCTAAATAAATGCTGTTAATCACCCCGAAGACTTCTGCAGAAGCTGCAGCATTTATTTAGGATTTTCGTTAAATAATAATTATAAAATTTATAATTATTATCAACTACTCTGCAGACTTCTGTAACTGGAAATGTTGACTACAGGGAAAACAGCTTGAAGAAATTTCTATGGGAGGTACTATTCAAAAAATACAAAGTTCTAGCTGTTACAACTGTTGTAAATAGTTGAGCAATTAATTTGGATTTTCGTTCAATGATATACTTCTGTTATATTATAATAACTGGAGCATTGTATTCTTAATTGAATGTTTGCCCATTAAAGTATTTTTTGATCAGATGAGTTTCAGTTGATGAGTAAAATATCTCCCGTAATAATCAAGGTACTGTGATATTCTATTATACTTCTGTTTCAAATGATAGTATCAATTGCTAATGTTTTCAGGAGATAATGCTCTACATATAGCAGCTAGGGAAGGGCACTACGCTGTGGCTAAAGCCTTACTCACTGAATCCGAGCTCAATGCCGAAGCTCTGAATCTGAAAGGTCGAAATCCACTGCACGTTTTGGCCAGATACGCTCGCGAAAATGCTGCCACTATTTGTGAACTGTTCTTGGAAACTATGCCAAAGTACCCACTAGATAAGCCGGACTTGGAGGGAAATACAGGTAAAAATCGACTTCAAATTGATTTATTTATTTATTCTTAAATAAATCTAGAAGTGCAACAGGCATAACAGCCCAAACGCACTCATGAATACAGGAAATACATAATTAAAAATTATTACAAAGAAAAAAATTATATATACTAGAAAAGTAATAAAATGTAAGAAAGAATGATAAAATGGTACATGTAAAAAACAAGAAAAAAATACTATAGCTACTTGGAGAAAGAAAAGATTAATATTAATGTTAATGGTAATTGATGAAACTAGATTTTGATTATTCAATAAGATCAATTATAACCACATAAGATAACAAAATATAACCCAAGTATTACATATGGTTAATTCTAAGAGAAGTGATGAAAGAACTATAGAAAACAAGGGAGCAAAAGGGAAGTGGAAAAATATTAGAAGTTAGTGGAAAAAGGGTGACCATGGAGAGAACAAAGAAAAGGCCATTGTGAACCAGAGTAAATTAAGAGCAACAAGTCAATATTACTCCTCAATTGAAGAGTGGTGACATTTTTCTCTTGAAGCTACATTTAGACGAGAGATCCACCTGATTATCACAGAAGAGGAATGAATACACGAGGAATACGATTCATTGTTGAGTAATAATGACCAACTGTGTTACATCTACAGATTGAAAACTCATGCCGATTACGATTATTGAAGACAGGAACCCTATAATTCAACCTTGCCAACAGATTAGGACTGCTTACGGAAACGTTCAGAAGACCATAGAGGAATTTGTATATTATGTCGTTTATTTTACCAAAAGAATGATTGGAATTCAAGTAATGAAATATATCAACGTTTTGTGCGACGCTCTGAATTCGTATACTGTCACTTTTTAATAATTATTTCGAATATAAAGTAATAATATCCCAGCAGTTGGTTGAACTGCAATTTCTATGAAATCGTTCATCTTATTCTGTCGATACTTCATTTTTACAGTCGCTATTAAACATTAAAAGGGTTTCATGTATATATATATATTTTTTTTAATAAAGTTTATCTCCATGATTAACAATATATACCTTCAATGTCGTTTCTCGTTCAGTTTTACAGTTATCATCAAATTATGTCACTAAAATATTTTTTATTGTTCAAGATTTTCTGTAGTAATGTTACCTCTTTATAACTATCGCTTTGCGTTTTTCATCAAAACGAATTATTTTGTTTTTTTTTTAATTTAAAATTCAAATTTCATTATTACGAGTGCTCAATCTCATATCGGAAATTTCAGAATAGATTTATTCTTTAGAATTCTGGCATCACTTCATAAAGCATGTACTTATTTTGATGGGGGTGATGCCCACATGAGCTACAGACTTGTGTATGGGTAATGAGACTTATGAAGATGAGAGATGAGTGAACCTACAGCTTTAGGTGGGTACCGAACCTTCGGAAAGCGCTTTTTTTATTGTTCCTGGTTTCTAGGACTATTAAATCTAGTGGAACATTAAATATATTTTGATAAGTTTAATAGTAAATTAGATTTAATAAATATCGTAGAAAACGGGCTAAGACTCATAAATCATATTTAGAGGAGGCTATACAAGTGGTCACCCTTCCAAAGGGAGTAGCAGGCACATGAATCTTAACTTTTCGATGTCTTATAAGCGCAACCAGAAACAACCGCTCTTTTGATCGTTATTACTTTCCTTGCCCTACTACCATAGGTAAGGAAAGTATTGCTTTCCAAAAAAAATTAAGGTACCCCAATTTCAAGTTTTCTATACGTTTCAAGGTCCCCTGAGTCCAAAAACATGATTTTTGGGTATTGGTCTGTGTGTGTGTATGTGTGTTTGTGAACACGATAACTCCATTCCTAATTAACCGATTGACTTGAAATTTTAAACTTAAGGTTCTTATACCATGAGGACCCGACAATAAGAAATTCAATAAAATTCAATTCAAGATGGCGGATAATTACTAAAAAACCATGTTTTTCTCGAAAATGGCTCTAACGATTTTCTTCAAATTTATACCATGGATAGCTATTCATAAGCCCTATCAACTGGCATAAGTCTCATTTCAGGGAAAATTTCAGGAGCTCCGTAATATTCTTGAGAAAAATGGCGGATAATGACTAAAAAACCATGTTTTTCACGGTTTTCTCGAAAACGGCTCCAACGATTTTCTTCAAATTTATACCATGGATATACTTATAAGCCCTATCAACTGGCATGAGTCTCATTTCTGGGAAAATTTCAGGAGCTCCGTGATATTCTTGAGAAAAATGGCGGATAATGACTAAAAAGCCATGTTTTTCACGGTTTTCTCGAAAACGGCTCTAACGATTTTCTTCAAATTTATACCATGGATAGCTATTTATAAGCCCTATCAACTGACATGAGTCTCATTTCTGAGAAAATTGCAGGAGCTCCGTAATATTCTTGAGAAAAATGACAGTTACTAAAAAAACATGTTTTTCACGATTTTCTCAAAAACGGCTCTAACGATTTTTTTCAAATCCATACCCTATATAGCTATTTATTAGCTCTATTAACTGACATGAGTCTTTTTCCCGGGGTACTAATGGGGGGTCCACCCAATCCTTGAGAAATGGACTTTGTAACCTCCTTCTGGTGCATGAGGTAGGTAGGTACACGGTTTTTACTTTTTCTTCTTCCATATACCGTGGGTAGGTAGAGCAGTTTATAAAAAGAACACAGTCATAGTCAAGATATTTCATCTGTAGAACAGCTGTTTTGACGAATTTCAAAAAAATCATCGAATTTCACAATTTACATAAAGGAAAAAGTACTCTGAAAACAATTGTATATACACACAGTCATATACAGTAGTCTGATCGTAGTTGCAAATATGTTGCCGTCAATCGTCATTATGTTATTCCCCTAAATTATTCTCTTTTGATAATGAGGCTTATAGTTCAATGAGCAAGGAAAGTTATGTGAGTGTACCACACCAGATTTTATTTATTTATTTATACATTGATAGATACAATATCATTCTCAACTATGAATGATTGGGAAAGGAGCAACAGCCTTGAAGCCCAAAACTGTTCCTTTCCCAAATTTGGATATAAATTGTTTAAAAATAGGTTATTTTTATGCACTTCATAAGTTTTGTCCAATTTTTATTGTGAGATTAACTTCAAACTATCAGCATTGGTTAAATGGCAAATATTAATGCTATTTATGTGCAATGTTATTAGTCTAGAGTAAATCTAACTATAGGAAGCATAATTATAATCATGAATGCCAGTTTTCTAGGCGTTGACAGCTATTTCTTCAATAATGCAGAATAGACACTCCTTTGAAAATTAAAAAAAGGTTTTGCTCATGTTTTAACAGTTATTATGTTTTACAAATCGATGTATTTGATCTGAGAAAATGTTACTTTTCAGCTCTGATGTTGGCTTACATGAAAGGAAACGGAAATCTGTGTAGATCTCTTGTCAAAGCCGGAGCCTGCGTTGGCACAATGAACAAAAATGGAATAACAATATTCAACTATCAAGTTGCCACAAAAACACTTCTTTACAAGTAAGAACTGTATTATTATTTTTTATACCTTCAATTTTAGTGATTCTTATTAACATTCATTTTCTTTTGTATATCCGTTTTTAAAATTTGGTCTTGTAACTTCTATCATTTTATTTATATTAAGTTATAATGTGTAATGAATAGTGCTGTCATTCTATATCTTGCAATGTCATTCTATGAATAGAACTGTCATTCTATATCGTGCAATGCCATTCTATGAATAGTACTGTTATTTTATATCTTGCACCATGCTATACGTTTAGCAGGTTTGTTAATGTATTTTCTCATTTAATTATGAACGTCATATAAATACTTGGCTTTTATACTTATCCACCGTTGAATATATAAGAAGTTGAATTTATAATGCATATTTAAAAATGGTGAAAATTAAAATGAACGTGAGTATAATACATGAAACCAATAAGATTATCATAAACGAGACACAACCGTTGGTTGTTTGAACAAAATCCAAATTATATCGGAAGGTAATTTCATAACTTTTCACATATTCTGTTAAGTAAGAATCGTTTAAAGATTTTCTGAAATTCATTGATCAAATTTCGTATTTTATTATTAATTTCTATTGTCCTTCTTTGTGCAATTAATGATAGGATAACATAATGATTGGGAGTCATCATAATCTTGTTGAACAATAATTCTACTCATTTCTAATTGCGTCGTCTTCCTTTTGTCTTGACAATCTAATTATTATAGAAATTCAAGAAGAATTATGGCCCTTTGAGTAGTTTATTCAAGTCAGGGAAAAGAAAAGCATTGTATTTAGTCTGTTCCTCTGTTTTCGACTCTGTTTGGTTGTTTGTTGAAGTCGATTGATTTGATGAATGATTGAATAATCTTATTTTTCAGTTTGTTGGATCATCTGTCTAACGAGCCACCATGGGCGGAAGGCGACATTTGTTTGGAGTGTGGAACAAAGTTTGGAATCACAATGAGAAAGCATCATTGGTAATAATTATTGGAAATTTACTTAATGATTGATGAAATTTCCCTTTTTTGGTGTTTCAGTCAGTAGAATATTTAAATGTAGATTGCAATAGATAAATTTTCACCAAACAGTATGAGTCCTTCTTACATTCTTAAACTTTATGATTGTAAACTAGCTCTTTGAATCAATTAACTATAATACTTCCTTATCTACTGAATAAAATCTCTCTGTATTAGTGTTTTAGTCAGTCGAATATTTATAGATAAATTGCTACATACAAATTATTTTTTCGTCGAGAAATAGAAGTGCATTATCAATTCTTAAACTTTGAGGCTCGTAATGCATTAGGCCCCAGTGTCCGAGCTAGTCACGGGGCATTCTTATTGCTCTCATTACACTATGGTCATCAGCTTGTCCACCAGATTTTGGCAGCCGGCTGGTGTCCCACTCGGGTCGCCAGCCCGACCACCATTAAGAATAAGAATAAGAATTGTTTTATTCCTTCCTTCAGTGCTTCAGTGCATACAAACAATGCTGTCGGAAATGTCAACGTAATAATAATACATAACCTCAGGTTTTAAATCTTACAATAATGAGATGTACACAATACAATAATTGTACAAGGAGTCATTAAATAGAATATACGTAGTAATCTTGTTCACTACTGAACTAACAAAACTGAAACAGAAAATATCGAGAATATACGAATTCTACATTATTCACCGTTGTAATTGAAATAGTCGTTCACTGGTAGTTGGAAGAAATCTGAAAGTGAGTATAATGTGTTATTTAATAGAAGGTGCTCTATGTTTTGCATATAGCTTGTAATTGGCAAGTTCCTGGCTAGTATGGATAATTTATTGAATAATTTCAATGATACATGATTTGGGCTATCCTATTTCGACCCTGCATCAAATGAAACTTGTCCTAAGGGCCATTTAGCGTTACTTTGGTACAAACTGCATGCCATTTTGTGCAGTGTACTGCTTACAGTGACGTATTATTTTTTTATTGCGGATGATGCCCACATGAGTATTTTTCTTGTGCGTGGATAATGGGAATGGGAAGTGCGTGGGTGAATTATGAGATGATCAAATGTCCATGCCTGTTCGATGGACTTGGGCGGGATTCGAACTCGCTACCAGGTAGCACTAGCAGACTGAAGGGTGCAACGCCTTAGTCAACTCGGCTATCTGACTGTCATTAGTCAATATAATCAATATAATACTGTATAGGTACATTTAAATCAATGATCTTGCTTTGTTTATATTGTTCACCTTACACGTGGATGGATAGTATTGTAAGGGGATCACAAATAATTTTCATTGTGTACTTAATTTACTTTTGTAATTTTGTACAAAAACGACCGGTTCGCCATTTTGTTCTGGCATACACATACTGAGTGATTGAGGTAAACTGTGGTGATTTAAATGTTTAAACTAATTATTTTGCTTTGGAATAATAACATTCGTTTTAATTTATTTATTTTACAGCCGCCATTGTGGAAGATTACTTTGCAGTAGCTGTTCAAGTTTTGAAATGCCCATACTGAAATTCAACCTGAATAAACCTGTTCGTGTCTGTGGTGTGTGTCTCGATGTCCTTCAATTCAGATGTGCCTAAAAAGTATATTATGAAAGGCCTGTCAGTACAGCTGTGGTTATCTACTAAATTTTGTATAATATTTCATTATATATACATGTTCTATTAAAATATTTGATATTTTATTGCCTATTATAAGAATATTAAAAGAATTTATATATTATAAAATTGAACGTTATTTTAAGTCCTATTCAAAATGTTTGAGTTTGTGAATTACAAAACTCCGCTACCAACTTTATATTCTAGCACTTGTTGTCCTAGTTGCGAGAGACGTCATTTTGAGTTGCTGTACATAAAATGTACAATATTGTTCATTCGAGCAATCTCACAGATGATAACCTGAACATCTTTTATTCCTGTGTAACCCATCATTATTAAGTTGCATAGGAATAATTATTATAGGCATGTATAATTTTAGATGAATTGAGGATATTGAAACCGTCAATTTTTTTCAACATTTTTATTTCACATAGTCCATTGCCCCTTGTCTTCTTTTACCTGGGTTTGTCAAGGAATTTCTATTTTGACCAATACTTGAATACATATTGAGACTCTATTTTCTCAATTTGATGTAATTTTTTTCAATAATTGTTTTTTTTATATCTGCTCATATATTGTGAGATTTACTTTGAATTACCGGCATTGGATGAATGGGAAGAATTGAACTTGTTTATAAGGAATGTTGACATTTTAATATTGAATTTCACAAAGGTTACTAACCTTTGTATCAGTATACGCATGTAATTTGGTACAGTGTAACATTTATACTGACGGACCTTGGATTTCCAAAGGCATAAAAATAACTGGACTATTAATTACTACAGAGTAACCAAATCACTGCATGAATAAACTGCTACCTTTCAACTATCATGCATTTCAATTATTCCCAAACTAGTGACCCCCTGGCTTGAAGAACTTGCTCTAAAATTGTTGTATTGTGATCTTTGAAACCCGCACCCGCAACTCCCAATTATGCAGAACTAGGTGATATTATGGAAACAACTAAATATTCCTTTTACAAGAATAATTTGACAGTAGGTTTCATTGGGGATCCTATTTGAAATTGAAAATTGCTCTGTCGCTTCAACATCTTTGTCCCTCATATGAATCCAACTCAATTTTTTATGAGAAGGTGGTCATCTGATGCATGATATTGATACAGACTTCCAAGAAAAAATGAATGGCGTAAACCGCACATTGATATCTTAACCCGTGTCAATTTTTTATGTAAAAGTTTTAAATGATGTTGTATATTAACCAGCTGAAATAATATTATGTCAGTGCATGAAGGTCTGACTGTGTGATAGCTTCCAAAAAGTCTCAGCTGATGTTATGAATGAATGGAAAAACTGTTGTAATTCTATGCAATGAATTCTTCAGCTGACTAAATGATGAATCACAACAAATTTTATGTACTTCCCATATTATTTTTATATCCTGAAAAAGAACGAAGGATTGAGTCAATTTTGTTGTCCAACGAACTTGACCTGTGAAAAGGTTTGAAGAATACTTGTTCAAAATTTGAAGCTGATTGATCAATTCTTACTAAAGTTATTGTAGAACATACAAAACAGACGGACAACGACTTTGGCCTTCAGTAAGTCAAAAGTGAGAATTCGCTAACGCTCAAATTTAATTTGTATAATCAGTGTTTGGATTATTGAAAAATTACAATACTGTGACTCGAGATAGATATACAATATTTGTAATCTATTCGCACACAGTTATGGTTATCTGCTACAGTATATACGCTAGCACGTTTGGCATAATTCATTGACCGAAACCAGACACGCGTATCCGCGTACAGTGACATCGAAATAAAATTATTGCCCAATCGAATCGAGAATCCATCGCGTTAAAAAAGCATTGAAAGTGAATGAACTGACAATGAATATCCTCTGCAGAACGGTAATGTTGCAAAGAGATCGCACGCACTGTAGTGCTGCTTTTCGTGTTTGAAATGAGCAGCTTCCGGTAGGAGTCAGAGGAGGAGGCCTGAAGTCAGAGGAGGAGAGGAGGCGAGTCGAGTAACCGAGGTGAGGCTCTGGCCTTGTCTAATCAATCACGCTCCCAATATTACTTTATTCACTTTTTCATTGTTATTGTAGATACCTACTGGGTTATTTACTAATATTAACATTATTATTTACATCAATCTCACTCCCAATAATACTATTTTATTGTGTACTGGCTTATTTATTTACAACTGCAGACTTTTTCCCCCAGTTACAAACAGCTTCTGTAGTGGAAATCAAAACAAATTTATTCATCAAAAACAATTGAATTACAAATTAGAATACTATAACAATTAAAACAATGAAGTTTTTTGCATTGAATAATTTCTCAATAGGCAAAGATAATTCAATGAATAAATATACACCCCACTATAAATGACTATAAATAACTTTTAATAAAGTTTGTAGAGTGAATATTGATGTTGTGAAACTTTTCCATGATTCAAGAGACTTTAGAAATTGTCAAAAAATCTATTTTATTAAAAAAACATTTTACTTTATTTAAAGTGGATTTTTTTACAATTTCTCAAGTTTCTTCAATAACTTTCAACTGTCAGCATTGATTAGATGGGAATCATTGATGTTCTTTATGAGGAATGTTGACAATTTGAAGTGAATCTCACTGGGTATATATTTTTGAACAGAAAGTTACGCCCTATTAACATGTAATGGAGCGACCAAATATTGCAAAAGCTACTTAAATTATTGTCATAATATGCTCTGATATTGTGTCAGATCCTCATTGAAGCTTTCTGGGGAGTTCAGTCTCAGAAGTCTAATATAGTTCCCAATATTATATAATGCCAAATGTCAATAATGGCTAAGACATTTTGTAAACATATTTCTATTAGCCTATTCTTAATTTTTTTCGGAATAAACTATTCAACCTATGAAAAATTATTTTGTTTATTTTCTTTCTATCAATGCGTTAATTTCCAATTTCAATTCTATGTATAATTATATCATAGAACGTCTGTTAAGAAGTTGGTTTTTAATCTTTGGATCAACATTTTTCAAATACAATATTTTACAATTTAAAAGTTCAGTGAAAGTAATTTTGTAAATGTGATTTAATGTTGATGCATAGGAAACCGTGTTATAATGTTCACGTCGCTGCTTATTCACATTATAGTAGACTATAGTTTTGAAAATCAATCGCGAAAAGATCCCTGTTATGTGATTGATTGAGATGTGATGTTTCCATTATAACATGGTCGTAGATAAAGCAATAAACGCTACAATTTATTATAAGCCAAGTGAGTTATTAAAATTTTTAAGATTTACAGTGTATCATGGAATAGTGAGATTCAAACTTTTAAATGATTTGTCATTTTGTTCATATTTAGTTTCACTACGTTTAAACTTCTTGGAAATGATAACTTCTTCCAATGTCATAATTCTATTAGACATTGTCCAATACAAGTTTACCACTCTCAGATACATTTCTTACTGAAGGCATTTTTAAGCAATTTTTCGGGCTGAACATTCAAATAAGACGTCAAATCATTGTTTTGATTTAATTTCTTAAAATAAATTTTATTTATCACATTTAAAAAAATAACTGGCAAAGCCTCTCTCAGGGTACCTACAAATCCTGGCTGTATTTGAATTCTGACCTACAATTCAGTTCAGAATAAAATGTGAAGAAATCACTTGCAACAGAAATGGAACAGTTTTAATTTTTTTAAATGGATCATATTATATTTTAAATATTCAATGTATAAATGAAAGACTCATATATTGTCACCACCAACAACAACAAACTATTAGGGTATTCATTATTGAACCAACAATAGCAAACTGTTCTTCTTGAACTTTCCCTATAA
This sequence comes from Nilaparvata lugens, assembly GCF_014356525.2. Taxonomy (NCBI): domain Eukaryota; kingdom Metazoa; phylum Arthropoda; class Insecta; order Hemiptera; family Delphacidae; genus Nilaparvata; species Nilaparvata lugens. The sequence continues at coordinate 18,390,218 of NC_052518.1, read as the reverse complement.
TTTTTTATTGTTGTAATTTGTAGTTCGTGCCCATACTTTGCCACATAAAAAATAAAGAATTCATTACTTATATTATGAAATTTGTTATACATATGTTTAACAGTATAATTCCTATCCTAAATAAAGAGGCTTTATGCCAAAACAAGCCTTACTCCAATGTTCTAGTTTAAATGTTTGTTTGAATAAATAAGCTTTTGCAATTGGACCCGAGTGAGTGAATAATGGAATTGTGCATGAGAATTATTGTAGAAATTCTTAGCTTATGAGTATTGTGAGAATGATGCCAGATGCCAGACAGTGTTGAAGTGGTGGGCAGAAACCCATGACGATAAGTCGCGCCCACAGACTACGATCATGCAATTTCCACCAACTGAAGCTTGCAAAAGCTCATATGTTACCAATTATTATACAATCGTACATTACTTTATTCGGATCCACTCCTAGAACTAGTTAGGCAATGCTTTCTGATAATTTTTCACAGTATCCTTCTCTTATAACTAGTTTTATTTCAATTCTGTATCCTTTTATTTCCCAATTTTGTGCTTTTAGTTTGTTTATTCACGTTAAGTACAGTCCTTCGCATTCCCAAATCCTGATGAAGAATCATATTCCATTATTTGACCCAAATATTTTAAATTTTGAGAAATGTACCTATGGTAATATAATATTGCAGTACCGTTGTGTGGAAAAAACTATTGACAAATATCAGGCTAATACAATATTAAATATTATTAGAAACTGAATCATAATCAATAGAAATATGAAATATAAGGAGTAAGGGAATATCCTATCTGTCCGTTTCAGAATTACATTTTTGACAACTATTTGCTTCTGTTTACAGTACTTGGAACTTTGATGATGCTGGTAGATCGATTCCTCTAGTGAACGATTTAAAAATATGTTAAATATAGAATATTTATAGTCTTTAAAGACCGCTGCAACTGGGACCGCCTGTCCGCTCTCTATGTGCACACACTCTAAATCTCTGGTCACAGGATATAGTACCAGAAGATGTATCGAAGAAAAAACATTTTCCAATATTCTACTGTCTGTACATTAGAGGTCAGTTACAATAATGTAGAATACTTAGTCAATTTCGTCATGCAATCACACACATTTAGAGAACAAAGAATGAATATTCCAACATGTTGATTCATTGAATGTTTTGAGATTAACAACCGGCCCTGGCAATATCATATCACTAGTCACATATATATCGATTGCCCACCTAATCTCGTCCAATACCGTGTGTGCTGGGTCAGGCGTTCCCAGTTGCAGCGGTCTTTGAAGGCTATAGAGATTATATTCAATATTCAATAAACTATTTTACATACTTGGCTTTTTCATTTTTATTGAATATATTTTGTGGACACCTCTATATCTGTACCCTCCTAAGTCCGCTTTGACCGCTGATCGCTCTCTGTATGAGAGCCACACACCCTTAGGAATATATTATAAGACACTGTTGAGTTTATATTGCTACCGGTATATAAATGATACACATAGATCCCATAGTCGTACATATATATACTTCTAGGACGTTTTGTACTCAGACTCTGAAATTATGTTATTTGAGATTATGAGATGATTTGAAATCATGAAATTATTTCTGGTAAATGATTCAATTAGTATTTCATGATATATTTTTGTATCAATATAATAGAAAATTTCGACTAATAGAGTGTCGAGCTAGTATAGTAAAGTTATTCTGTATTACTGAGATTATACTCGTTGTTACTTGTACTTGTACATATTATTCTACATCGAAATCGTTTATTTTATTTATTCATTTTCATAACGTACAAAGTCTCACAGAGATCCATGAAGAGCTTTATTTACACAAGTAACTGAAACAACAAATCAACTTAATATCTACATTATGAAATATAGTACAAAAAAGGAAAGAAAGCAAAAACCATTTACACAGTAAAAATAATCAAATTATTTACATGATTGTAAAGAAAAATGTGAAAAGAGAGAAGATAAAAATAATCTAATGTTTACCCATATAAATCAAAATAGTAAAAACATGATTGGATAATATTTGAGTTTTTACCGTCGCTGATCGTTTTTGCATTCGCAGTTCATGTAATTTATTAGCAGTTCGTCTTCACTAATTATTGTCTAGATAGGAAGAGCTGGGAGTGTATGTGGTACTATATCTATCTTCACACAAGTTCTATAGTGCTAGCCGTGTCTTTTACTATGTTATCATGTCATAAAACAATAGCAGTGTGGCGAACTCGCGTTACCGTTAGTGAGAACGCGGCGAACTTTCACTAAATGGTGTTCTCTAATACACCTCCTGCAACGAAGAAAGTGTTCAAGTGCAGTACTTGAGTTACCCTATAAGTACAATAAACCCACTGCATCCATCTAATAGAGATTCTGCCAGACTAATGGTATGTCCACAGCCCCACACATGCCGAACCGAACCTCCAATAATGCAACCAACCATCAAAAGTGGAAAACATGTGAACACGTTCGCCAACATGATGATAGAAGAAGTATAGGTCACTCCTTATTTTATTAAATTTATACTTTGAATAATAATTCATTTTTATGAATAATTAATTGATGGAAACTGAAAAAAGAAATATTTTAATCCATATAGAATAACTTCGGAAAAATTAATGAATGGATAAATATCAATATTATATATTATATAGGCCTACTATAGCCGGAACTTCTGAAAACCTGCATGAAATCCCCTTGCTCATGGAGCAAGAACTCCATGACAATTCATCCAAATGGATTATTCCATTCAAATTACAAACATTTTGTTATTTTTCAACTAGTAATTAATTCCACTAACTAACCATACGTTAACTGGAATAGATTCTTCAATTTTCTTTCTCTTATTTATGTTGATGTATACATTATATTCAAACTCACAGAAAGAGTGAAACCTATATAAACTATTTTCTACTTGCAACCGATTTTGGTTGGTAAGAGCAATGTAATTCAATGCAGAAATCAATGTTATTTTACGAAAGAATAGGGAACATTGAAATTTTTTTCATTCGGCCCGAAGAAATTGAAACATATCCATTATTTTCGATTGTTGCGCGATTTGCAACATTAAGAAGACACCTACACATTGCCTTTATCCGACTTTATAGTGAGTCAATCAGTCTATCAGTTACTTGAATAGATACTGGAAAAAATGTAATCAAATAAAATTTCTTGGAGATTTACAATTTGATGAAAAAATAAACGCATTTATCAAAGAGTGCGTTTCCTAATGCGCTACATGATTGCGTATTGTTGTGGTACAACATTGAGAAGTAAAACATTCAGCACTTTTTCTAAAAAAACTACTTATGCAAAAGTCGATTATCCAAAATGATCCTGATCATGACCGTATAATCAAGATAAAAAATATTAGATTCACGTAATTAATTATAACTTTAATGTAAATACTTTCTTACCAGATATAATCAATATAATAATATATCCTAGTATCCTCTGATCCTAATCAATCCTATAAAACTGAACTGGAGAAAGGTGAAACCTGTCAAGGCGATAAGAAAGTATGAGAGCCAAAGGCGGGTCTCACGAATAGGTGGGTCGGGGTTTTTTTGAAGTCATAGCTTATAGTTTTCAGAGGTTCAATAAAATATACTATACCTATAGCTTATAGTTTATAGGTTTCAATAAAACTGAAAACGTAAGAAATCTCTAAACCCCGTAGATTTTGGAAATAATTTCAAGGCTACTCCGTCACAAACTCTCCAGTACCGTACTCAGGTGAAACAAATACAAACCCTTACAAAATTTGGAATCTAATGTTCAAGTAAGTCATTTTAGTAAAAGCTGGAATAGTTATTTGTGCAACTAGTGCGCAAAGTGACAGTTTGCTGCACCGAAAGAAACGTTTACGCACGAGCCGTAGGCGAGGGCGGAATGGTTTTTCGAGTGCAGCAGAGGAACTTTACTCACGTATTTCACATTAAATTTTTCCTACAGTTACCATTGAATATGAGAAGTGGTTAGTTATGGGTAAAATGATGGCTGAAATCCATCAAATGTACGTCTGTATAATTTTGTTATTAATAACAACTTTAATTTATTGTAAACTTGATAATCCAATTGAAAATTAATAATCAATTATTTATTCAAATTATATATTAAATTAATCCAATTAATTTGAAAATTTGATTAATTTTGATAAAATCTTAATTTCTAAATAATTTTTCAACCAATCAATTTATGAATGAAGAAAATATTATTTGAAATAATGAATAATTAATACCTAATATTAAAAATGTATAATTTAATGAGTTCTCATTTTTATTTATTCGAAAATCAGAAAAAATATAGATAGGACAAATTCGCATTCAAAATACACACCAACAATGTCAACAGCTGATTGGGATGGCTGCAAGATAATACGTAAAGTATTAAGAGTACGGAAAGTAATACTTTGCACACTAGAGCGGAAAAGTGATTCTTTGCGTTCTGTAATCAGTGCAGGAATGGTCACTTTTCACTGTTGGAAAGAAAAATTGATAATACTAAAAGCACCTATGAAACGATGTTTGAATACATAGATCAAACAGGTCCCCAAAAACGTTTTGGCTACAACCAGAGAATAATTTAAAATACATTATGAACTCTCAGATTTATGGTTATATTCAATACTCTCTGGCTACATCGATGTACCAGATTTTAATATCTGGCTTAGTCATACTCATAGTATCTGGCTGGAAGCAAAAATTTAAAACAAAATCTTCGATTTCAGGAGTAAGTTAGGAAAATATTCGAAATCTAGTTGACCCCTCTTTACCGAGCTCAAAGATGTTTGGATGTGTCGTTCACGAAACTCTTGAGAAAATAAAAAAGCACGATTTTTACGTATTTATGGAAAAATTTCAAAGGCTATTCACGTCAAGAGGCCGAAACTCTCAAGTTTGAATATTTTTGGCTGAATTAATCGTTTGAACAATTTACATCTGGTTATGAATGAATGAACTTACAAATTACCCAATTAATGTGGTATCGCATTTATATTATTTGGTATTATTTCTTGAATCTCTATATTGTCGATTTGAAAATTATGGATGAAAACACTCTTGAATAAGTATTGGTTACTGTTTAATACTATGTTTTCATCTATTATTTTTTTCATATAATATAGGTAGTCTGGCAATACGTGAAAAGTGTAAATGGCCAAACGATGACTCATTCTAATTTGAAGCCTGATGTAAAGTAGTAGACGACAAGGCTTTCTCTTTGAAGTGGAAGGATGGTAATGGGGGGTTACTGGTAATGGGGAGTGATTGAGAGGGAAGGGGATGACCTGTGATGCAATTGGGAGCAACTTCACCGCTTTCTCACAAGGATATCTTTGTCTATCTCCAAGATGATTCTTTTTGTCCTCAACTTTCTTCTTCTTCTTCTTCTCCTTCTTCTTCTTCTTCTTCTTCTCCTCCTTCTCCTCCTTCTCCTCCTTCTCCTCCTCCTCCTCCTCCTCCTCCTCCTCCTCCTCCTCCTCCTCCTCCTCCTCCTCTTCTTCTTCTTAGCTCCTACTCCTTCAGCGGTAACCATCTGTATTATACACTCCTTCATCGAGTTTGATTTCACCAATCTTCGCAAACATAACCTCAACTACTTTGCATAGTTATTATACTTGCCTGTGACTCCAGGAATTATTTTTTAACAGTATATTGCAATAAATTACTTGAGAACAGTGTAAGCCTAATTTCTAATAGAGATTCTTATTAAACAAAGATAATTTAAAATCCATCTTCTATCTTTCTTCAGAAGTTTTTCCGAACACACACCCTCTGAAGTTACCAAGTAATTAGACTAGAATAGTAATTTAGACAAGAATAGTAATTAGACTATTGAACTCAATTATCATCTACTCTTCTTCGTCATTCATTTCTTTAAAATCTCTTTGATCCAGTCTTGTCACTAACATTTGTCTCTTAACGACAGTTAAGCTGCGATAACAAAAAATGAAGAAAAGCATGAAATAGTGAAATAATACTTCAAATTAAAGAGAATTCATTCATCTCAGAGAAAAAATAAAACTGTCGCAACAGTCGTGGGGAAATGCATAAAATAGAGAAATTATGCATCAAATTGAAGATATTTTAATGCTCTATAAGCTCATAACCAGCATAGATTTCTATCATAATTGAAATAAAAAGGTATGAGACGAAAAAGAGCAAAAATTGGAGGCAAACGTGTTTTATTCAAGAATGTGACACCTTGAGTATTGAGGCGTGGACATCGCGAAAAATATGAGAAATATGGGGTAAAGCTTTGATATGAATGGTGTAGGAAATTTTGAACAAAAAATTTATGTCCGTAAGATGCATAGTTTTCGCGATATATGGGTGGAAGCAGATAATGGTACCTTTGAACCACCCCCACAACCACATATTCTAAATTGAAGAATAGCTCTGATCACTCAATAATAATATTTGGTATTTTCCTTAGTAGACTTGTAGTTGATAAAGTATTTTTTATTTAGTTATTTATATTAATTCTATAAGAAATATTTGTAATAGAGACCATAACGATAATAAATTATCATTTATTTTGTTTAATAACATATTTTGTTCTTTTCTTCATCTTCTCCTCACTCCATTCTTCTCATGCTCTTCCTTGTGTCACTATTTTTCCTTGTAGCCTACTCTTGTTTTATACTCCTCCTTATCTTGTCACCTTGATATTCTAATACTTTACCTAATATTCTAATTCTAATATTGATATTCTAATTCTGTCACCTTTTTCTTCCATTCCTTCTTCTTCTCTTGTCTTTTACTCTAACCCTCATCTTTTTCTCATTTTCCTATCTACTGCTATACTTCTATACTTTTTTTACTTCTGTGCACTTTTTATCTTTCTTGGCTTCTTTCATTTACCCTGCTCTTCCTACTTTCTACTTCAGCTCCTACACCTTCTCCTCCTACGCTTTCTCTTTCTCCTACTCCACCTTCACCTACTTCTCGTCTTTGGATCTCCTGTTTTTTCAGCTTCTTCTTCTCCTACTTCTCCCATCTTATTTAATTTATTATGTTCTCTTCTTTTTTCTTCTATCGTCTCTTTTTCCTTATTTTCCTTCTTTCCTGTTCTTCCCTTTTTCTTCTTCTTCTCCTTCTTCTTCTCCTTCTTCTTCTTCTCCTTCTTCTCCTCCTTCTTCTTCTCCTTCTTCTCCTCCTCCTTCTTCTTCTCCTTCTTCTCCTTCTTCTCCTTCTTCTCCTCCTCCTCCACGTCCTCTTCTTCCTTCTCCTCCTCCTCCTCCTCCTCCTCCTCCTCCTCCTCCTCCTCTTCCTACCTTCACTCTCTCCTCCTTCTCGCCACTCATTCTTCTAATTTTCTTCTCCTCCTCCTCCTCCTCCTCCTCCTCCTCTTCCACCTGCTAGGCCCACGCAATTGTAATCATCGTCACTTTCATGATACAAAAATGTGACACTTTTGTGGCCTTTCCCAGACTATTGAGGTGTGCCCACAACAACAATGGCCTACAGGCCTAGAGGCCTACAGAATGCTTGAATGTCACACTTCAATTCAAGGCAATTGATTAACAAGCTACCTAACCAAACAATAACTCCAGTTAACAGTAATTCCCATCATAAAAAAGGTACACAACACAAAAACCAAAACCGTTCACAATATTTTACTGTACATGTCATTATCGTATTAATGTCAGAATGAATAAAAAATTACCTGTTATAGTATCCTACGCATTTTTCCCTTTGACCGTTGTGTTGTAGCAGTTTTATTGTTGAGTTTGAAATTTTTACTTTTTCTCAATTTATTGACAAAGAAATTTGGAGGGAATCTTTGGTACCCAATTTTTTACTCTGTAGCTTTGTTGAGACTAGTTAGGAAGTGAACATATCAAAAGTCCTCATCCCTACCCGCAGTACTAGAGGTATAAGGGTGGTTCAAAGTTACATTTTTTCATTTTTTGCTTACACACTTATATCTTGGGAACAGCGAGTTCCACCGTTATGACGACCTATACAAAAATGAAGTTTGATAAATTTCCTACAATTTTTGTTCAGTGAGAGTTATGTGATATCTTCAATAGTTCAAACAATATCTGCTCTTGAGAGTGTGAGATTTATGAAAACACAGATTCTCATCCAACTTTTTGCACTTTCAGGGCTCATAGCTCTCCAACAATGCATCACAAAAACAAATACTAGGCGTAGGGTTGATGAGCATTTGAATTATTTTTAAGATCCATAAATCATTTTTTATTTTAGGTTTACTATTTCATGCTTTCCTTCTATTCTTATAGCCACTTTAGTGTCTATTTCTCTAGTGAAATCTCCAATTTTGCAACAAGTGTCGACTTAGCAGTTTCACACTTTTAGCAGAGGGGTAGAAGATGAACAATTTTGGTATGTTTACCTTCTTACTAGCGTCAACAGAGCTGCGTGGTCAAAACATGTTTTCCAAACTCTCGTTTGTTTACATGAACAGACTCGTTTTAGCTAGTACATGACTAATGTTAGTCTTATCTCACAGTAGTAGTTCAGTTTCTACCTTCTTGTAATTTTACTTTTGAATTTGACCTTGAATTCTCTCTTATCATATCAATATTTTCCAACTCGCTTTTTATTGTAGTTTTTGCATTTTCGTGTTTACTAGTTTTCAAAATTATATATTTTTACATTTTGTTCTGATACTATCCATTTGGTTTTGTTAGTTTTTACCAAGTTTCTCTCCATTCTTTGTTGTTTGACGGATCTGATGATCACGACAACATTTGGAATACTTGGGTGTGTTCAGTCTCGGCCAATCACAGTCGATCTCAACCTTCATTGGTCAACAGCTAATAACCAATCATAGGGCTCCTTCCGTACTATATATTCTGTTGCTCAATATTTGTTTGAACTTTCAGTTTACTAGAGATTGATAAAGGTGTAATAACCAGAACTACATGCTACCTAAAACTTTTTTAAAAAATTAGTGGCTTTGACAATATCGAGTCGTTTTCATTTAGTATTGATAATCATTGTATTTTCGATTTTAATCTTGGCCTAGGCCTATTCGATGACAGGATTGAATTGAGATTGCACAAGAATAGCCTAGTGATCTTCACAGTCCATTAACTCTGCAATTAACCTTGTCGAATCATTTATTGAGTTATTATAATGGCCTACCTCTGATAATTATCTATAAAGGCAGGAGTCCTACCTTCTCATCCGTTTTGCAAATTCTGTAATAGTAAATGAGGTACGCCTATAGAGACTGATTATTTATTGGTAAAGATGTTTCAATTTTGTAGATATGGTGTCTTACTGTATCTTGTCTTATATACATGAGTTTGAAATTATGGTATAGAGTTATGAGTAGGTATGAGGCTAGATGTGATACTTAACATTTATTTATTTCAAGGAACCGATTCCGGCTGGAAACACTGCATTGGAATTTTAGTTACAATGACGGAAATAGAGGAGTTAGAGGAAATTAAGAAGTTATCAAGGTAACGACCTGAAAAACATAGGAGGTTTATAGTAGTATACCGTCTCTCCTCTGTTGGTATTCAAGAAAAGATTGATAATTGATTATCCAGCAAGTGATCTAATAATTATTTTCTTTGATCATAGAATATAGTCTACTAAATTTCTGGGTATGCAGTTCTCTCTCACTACGTTTTGATCTGCTACCAAATTGGTCTGCTAGTGATTTGGGGATTGAAATTTAATTTCTCATACAATTGGAAACGTGGATTATTATCTTATTTCATTTTCAATTTGTATATTATAGATAATATATATATTATAGATTTATAGATTTGTATATTAATTGTTCTTCAATTAATTGTTTTTAATGGAAGAGCAAAACACTGAATTTTCCCGTGTTTGGAGTTTCACATTTTGAAGTTTAAATGAATAATTATGTATGCTACATGTTAATAAATTGACACATATTGATGAATAATGATTAGCAATATCGTGCGGAATCTTAATTTATGTATTTTGAGTTCAAGATTCTGAGAATCCACGAGTTCTTAGAGCTCTGAGAACTTCTAAGAAGAAGTCAAAAGCAGGTAGTATGAAGGTGAACGTAACTACCATTATTTAGGCGTTTTGCACTTGAGAAAAAAAAACAGAGTGGGAAAATTACTCAGATTTTCTCTTTTATTAGCGTTCTTTGTTCGATCTTCAACGAACTGTGCACAAAATTAATGTTCGGTATTTGTTAACCAGTTGCCTGCCGTGTCTTTGTACTCATATTTTACAGCTGTCCTTTTTCCTAACGAGCGCCATAATTGTGCAACGCAACAATTTCGCACAGACGCCACAAACTGGCTAAAGGCTCAAAGCTGGTCAACTTGCTTGCAGCTTGCACCTTGTTGCAAAAAGCATATAATGACTATAATACCGATTTGGATTCTTCTTCGCTCAAAGGCGTTTATAGGCATCGTGAGGTTTTTCTTCATACATTATAATGTATAGGCTAACAATGTTATAATACATGTTGGAAGAAATCCTTTTTGCTTCCATTTTTTTATTTTCAATAAAAATAAAAATATTATGAATTGCATTTTCAATTAGTTTTTTGTGAGGAATTAGAAGGAATTTAAATTATCAACATTCATTGTATACTGTAATATATGGATCTAACTGTTTATTCTTCATTCTTTTCTTTACTGTTTTTCATTTTTCTGAAAATTCACTTTCTTATTATTATCCTTAATAGAACATTAATATTTATCTACTAATTTCATAATTTTGTTTGTATTATAAATTTTTACCAATTTAATTATAAAGAACTTTAATCCCATATCAGTGAATGAAGTTTGTTAATAGTAATTATAACACGCAATAAGCAACTAATTACTTATACCCCAACACATATAATTTATAGTGGGGTGTATATTTATTCATTGAAATTATCATTTATTCACTGTTGAAACACCGCCGATTTATGTAGTTACATTACAATACTATATTATCAATCTTCATTGTAATTAATAAGTTTTCATAATATGTGAAATTTGGATTATATAAATTTATAATTATAAATTTATGTAAATATGGATTTTATATTCTTTCTCTTAATATTGTATTAAGTATTAATAATTATTTAATTTATTTTAAAGCCCCATAGGTTTGTGACGACACAACGAACATTCTATGAATGTATGAGGTTCGTCATATTTAAAATTCAAAAATGTTTAGCCTAGTACAAAAGACATTTTCATATTCCTCCTCCACATCTTCCCACTCAGGAAAGAAAGTACTCATACTGTACTATAAATAAAATTAAAAACATTAATGTTCCTTCTCCTTCTAAGTCTTCTTCTTCGCCTTCGCTTTTTCTCCTTCTCTCCCTTTTTCTTAATCTGTATTCTTCCCTTATTTTTGATCTCCTTCCTTTACTTCGTTTTTATCCTCTCCCTACTCCTTAATTTCTATCTATTTCTTCATTTTTGTCTTCTCCTCCACTTTCTTCATTTCCCACTATCTTATTTTTCTATCCTACTTCATATTCCGCTATACTCCTACTGCATTTGTCTTTCTTCTTTGCTAACACATCTTATTCTTCTTTTTTCTTCATCATCATCATCATCATTATCATCATCATCATCATCATCATCATCATCATCATCATCATCATCATCATCATCTTCTTCTTCTTTTTCTTCTTCTCCTTCTATCTTCTATATTCTACTAGGCCTATGGTTTTGGTCTGCTTCTTTGCCTTCTCCTCTATCTCCTCCACCATCTCATTTACTTTCTATCTGTGTTCTTCATATGTCTGGTTTCTTCTTTCGTCTCTCTTGAATACTTTTTTCTCTATCCTGTCTCTTCTTTTCTCCCCATCCACTTAGCTTTCTCTTTATTTTTCTGTTTTGTCACTTTTCTCTCCTTTTTCCTCCCCTTCTCCCCTACCGGTTTCTAGTTCTTCTTCTTTTCTTGAGATTTCCTCTTCCTTCATTTTCCTATCCTCATCCCTTTCCTTCATTTCACTTTATTTCCTCAGCCGTTCACATCTTCCTTCTTCATCTTCTTAAAATGAATTAATTCAGGGCTATTTATTTCTATTTATAAAAAACATCATAGTATCCTTTTTTGAAAAGTTTTCCATATAAACTAACAGAATATATACCTGCATATACTTGCATATTCTGCATATACCTAAAGATAGATATAAGACCTTATACATAGTAAGCTTAGAATGCAACAATGTCTTTATTATCTTTATCTACTAATTTATAGAGTGTGATTTACATTTCAACTGTCAGCATCTAAGCATCTCTAACGACAATCATCCTATTCAACTAATGCTGACAGTTGAAAGTGAATCTCCCTAATAGAGAGTAGCCCGCGGATCAGACAGTTGTGATGTGTTAGCTGACTCACACAATGACCCTGCCAGTCTGCGCAACATGGAAGCTATTAAGTGAGTTCACTTTAAACTGCCACCATTGGTTCAATAGAAACCATTGATGCTATTCATGAGTGATACTGATAGTAGAAACTGAATCCAACTAATACTCTTCAACAAAACCAAACATTCATCTTATGTGCAGTACATTGTATCTTAGTTGAGAAGGTTATCTTTGCTTGACTGGTGACGACCTTCTACACCATTCATTCTCACTCTCTCTCTCTCTCTCTCTCTCTCTCTCTCTCTCATTCCAACACAGCAGACCTCAAACTTCTACAGCATCATACTCATGACCATACTTCTGCAGCACCATGTTGCTAAATGAGAGTTGAGATTTTCTTATTCACTTTCAGGTAAACTCATAGATAACAACGTGTTCAAACTTGTGAAAACTTTCACCTTAGCGCTGTCGAGTAGGAAGAGCGAACAATCTTACTATACAAAGTGATATAATAAAAGAAAGTGATATTCTAATATAGAGCGAAAATTTGCAATACCTAGAGATGTGAATTTGTTGTGAATGATTCCAAAGTGACTCGAGAGCGCTCCAGTCAGTAAATAACTTTTATAATGAAAATGAAAAAAATCTTTATCAGGCGGAGTTAGAACTTCTCTATCACTAAACATCGTATATGATAAAGTTTTCGCTTATGCCTTCCTGGTGCTACAATCCAATATTATGCCGGTTATGGTTGTAATCACATATTTTATTCAAATATGATGGGAAGTGAAGTGAATTTGCAATTTCCAATTTTGTAAGTCTAGGGAGGTGTCTCTACCAGTCTTCCGCCGATTACTATTTACTATTGTTTTACACAATAGCCGACAGTGGCCGACCACGCAAGAGATGGTTGGATGACGTGGAGGCAGACCTTCAATCCTTGGGCGTGAGAAGGTGGAGGCAGCGAGCACAGGACAGATATGCATGGAAAAGGCTTGTGGAGGAGCCCAAGGCTCTTCAAGGGCCGTAGAGTCAATGAGTAGTAGTAGTATTGTTTTACACACAACATAATGCCACCAACTAAGTACAATGAATGAATGAGAGGCTATAGAAACATAAGAGTTAAAAAAATTGGAAAGTTAAACAATTTTGCATAGCTACTCAAAATTTCTAATGAAAAATCATACTGTAAATTCTAATGCTCTAGTGCTTCACTAATCCACATTTTTTTAATACAGACAGCAATTTAAACATAAAATCAGTATTTATATGATATGAAATTTTCTGTTGCGCCGTGGGCCCTGCCATGTGATGTATTAGAACCAATATTTTGTAGGAACCAATGAGCAGTTGCGGAAAATGATACAACTTTTGAACTCGGCTAGGTTTCAAATCAAACTCACCAATCAACTCGCAGAGTATCAAATTGATTGGAAATACATTCTCCCCCGGCTTGCCAAACATTAGAGGTTTGTTGGAGGCAAATGTAAAATTTGTGAAGCTGCATTTGTTTCAAGTAATAATTGGCGATGAGTTTCTCACCTACGAGGAACTAACACTGGACTAACACTGTGTTAGTCCAGATTGAAGGTGCTCTGAACTCCAGACAGCTGTGTGTGATGATCCATGTGAGCCGCTTGCATAAGCACCCGCTCATTTTTTGATACTTACACCGCTGAAATACTCCCAATGCATAGCGTAGAAGGTGTCGTCTCACCAGGTATGAACTTGTCAATCAGCTAATCCAATCGTTCTGGACTCGATGGAAAAGAGATTACTTACATGAACTCCAAAATGGTGTTTTTAAGAGACCAGTCACCAAGGTGCACCCCTCGCCAACTCAGTAAGCTGTATGCTTGTTCATGGTAATACACCCTATCTCAGTTTTGTCTTCTTGTGTTTTCCTCTTGTTTATCTTGTATGTTTAGGATTTCTCTCTCTTGTGATTTGTTTGTTTTGCATGTCTTCAACTTGGTTGAAAAATGGTTTTTTCAGAGTTGGGGGTATGTTCTGGCCAGTGTAGTTTGAATTTTGGCGCTACCTCACCCGGAAATGTATGAAACATCAAATCCAAGGGTACTGATAATGTTCTATAATCTTTAATACGGTGGGTCTTGACAATGTGCTATTTACTTTGTCTTTCTATCCAAATTCACATTGCTCGAATTATTACAGGTTAGTTTGTCCCTGTCAAATTAATCCTGTTGTTTTGTAAAATTATAGTCCACTACCAGAGCCGTTTGAAACACCTAATATTTTCTAAACACCTAATATTTTCTTGTGTTGTGTCTTTGCATCTATAGTCTACTTGTATCTACCAGAGACGAGTGAAACACCTATTTATACCAAATATAAACACCAAATATTTTCTTGTGTTGTCATGTGGTTTCCCAGCTTTCTTGTGAACTTCGTGACAAAACTTTCTCAAATTTGTTGAGGTTTTTCCATTTACTATCAGTGATGTAGAGGTTTTTTCTTCTTTCTTAAAAGCTCTATGGACCGGGGGAATTTGAACCCAAAAACAAAGGACCTGCTAGATTTTACACCTCACTTGCCGATAAGGTCCTATTAAATTAAATACTCAGCGGTTGCGGGAAGCAGGAGCAGTTTGTCTAATTCAATGGGCTCTCATAGCTTGTGTGGTGTGGACCGCAGCTATGATGCTATAGTGCAGCCCTACAGAACAAGGGAAGCTGACCGCACAAATACTGAAGTTCAAAGGTGCATTGGCTCAGCCGACTACTTACAACACTACTATAGAATAGATGGGTTTACAACACAATTTTAAAAAAATATAGTGGATGCTCTACTATACTCTTCAAAAACTTCATACTTCGAGGATAAGTCACTTGAAAACTGTGAGTTGAGAGTAACGCACTATACTCTATCTTAAAACTTCAGCCAAAAAAGCATACAGTTCATGTGTACGAGATGTGTACACATTCGTACGTACTTTATTATATATCCTTCATTTACTTGTACAAATGAAACTAGATTTTCGGATCTTTCGGAGGAGATGATTATTCGTTGGTTCCGACTACCTAAAAAGTATTCTTCATCTTCATCTTCATGTCTCATTATCATCCCTCTCACTCATTACTCACGCACAAGCCTAAGGGTTTATGTGGGTCATCTATCATCCTCAAAAAAAATACTGTGTGCATAAAATGTAAATTACTAACATCACACAATCATTCATTGATTGTAGAAGATGTTGTCTCATGCCAAATCATGCAATAATTTTACTATATAGGAAAAACATGCTTCACTTCCCAACATTTCTGAATGAAATAGGTGATTACAATCATAACTGGCATATGGATAGTTGCACCAGGAAGGCATACATAAGTAACGCATGTATTCATAATGGCAGAACAAGGAAGGCAGTGAGCTGCGAAGGTATTGAACATGAAATTGTGAATGTAGAAGGTCTTTCCTCTGTTAGTTTAATAACTGCCGCTGGTACTCCATCTTGGTGATCTGTTAATCAAGGAAGAGAATGCATACTTGGTATAACGTAATGCATAAATACTATACATTTTTTGGTTGTTGTTTCAAGTTCAAATAGCCGAAATTGATGATAATTTCTTCTCGAGTTAAGAAGACATTCTCAACATATTTATTATATCGCAATTCATCAAATATCTTTGCCAAATATAAATCTGCTGTTCCCAGTTTGATCAGTTGAAATTTATGTTAATGTGTCATCGAGTTGGAACATTCTTGACATATTTTTATTCAAATAGTAGTTGCGAAATATATTTGTAAATATATTGTATAGTGACTCACTACGAATCAATTAAATAGTATAACGACTATAAATTGTATAGAATCATAATCATATACGGTACGCTGACTCTCAAATTAATAATATTATAGATATTCATATTTATTGTTTAGCATGTATTCTATCATTAGATTAATCGTGTATTATGATTCTTGAGTAATAAATTATTTGAAGTGGAGTAGTTAATATTTTGTTACAGTTCTGTTATCAATAAATGTTGTTGGCTTTACAATAATATTTGTATGATGGGAACAGTTTACTTTTCATGAGCTCCTGAAGAATATTCAGAATTGCTTCAAGATGCTTCTCTCCAAGGTTTATTGTGAACTTAATGCGTTATCTCATCAGTTAACTTAACATCTAAAGGACTTGAAAAACTGTCGTTATTTATGTATTTCAAGCATGAAGACTCTTCACGCTCGAATTGCACATATAATGCTTTCTTAAAAGTTGATAAGCAAATTTAATAAGCTATGGACTATAGTTTATTTAGAATATTCTATTTCATTTCCTTGGAAACATGATACTGTAATATTTCTGAACGTCCTACTCGTATTTCTGTTGCGGATGTAGAAGCTGCCACAATTCAAACTGTCTTGAGTAGTGATAGTACGTTAATACTAGAATTTCAAATGTTGATTCTATTTGTTGAAGTTGAGTAGGCTAATGCATCAGGTCTAGTACGTACAAATCTAAAATTTCATTAGTCAATTTCTATGTTGCTTCAATTTCATTTTTTTCTCTTTTGATTATCATCTTCATGAAATAAATATTTGGGAAGAATCAACATGACATAATAGAGAAAGCCTTCAATTATTATTATACGGTCTCTGTTTATTCAATACAGCGTCTAAGCTTGAGAATGCAAGTCATCACTAATTAATTAGGTAATTGGTACGGCAACAAAAGACTGTTTACAGGTCATCAAATCTTCCTTATCCTTGAGAGACGCTCCAAGCTGACGATTTACAAGTATTCATCACCCAGTTCATTATTAAGAATCTAACTTATATATAATTATACATCAACGAGGAATATTCAAGTATCACATCATAGATCAATCAGATTGTACATTTATAAAACCCATCAAATAAAATATGTAGTATATAAAGGCGAAATTAGATATAATTCTCCTCATTGTCAGTCGAAACAGGCTAATCCTTGTTTACAAGAAGAAGAAAGAAAATGAGTTTTTTTCGGTTTATCTGAGGATAGTTTGATATATTGTGAGACTGATATATATTTATCAGCGAGACTGCTGATCCTATTCCTGGATGATGCAGCTGGGGGTTCAGATGGATGATAAGGCGAGCGAAGCGAGCCTGCCGGATATTATTATAATATACTAGTATTATTATGATACTGTATTTTAATTTCGTTGACAGACAAAAAAGACGTGAAATACAGTGAAAACAGTTCAGCTTATATTTTATACACCTTCAGTTCTTGGCTGAATCTGTGTTATATAAATTCAAATTTCTTCGGACAGGCCGCTCTTGAAGGGAGGATTAAATACTCTTCTGTTACCTTTACGACTAGCAACATCAACTTATATTTTGATAAATAAACCGGTTGTGATGTTATGAAAATAAAAATTGTGAAAAAAAATAATACAAGCATGTCTAATATTGAAGTCAATACGAATAAACTGAACATGAAACCCAAATTTCAATTTCTTTTTAAATTTACTTCAAGGCACAATTCCGGTAGCAGGAATTACAGGTAACAGTTAGGTTAGTCCACGATTGGATTTTGGATTTAAAAGGGTTTGTAGGAAACGCCACCGTAGGAAAGTCCACGTAGCCCTATCAAGTCCATAGCCCTATCAAACACCAAGGATCAAGTAGTTGCTAATCATAATTGCACGCTACTGAAGTTCGGTAACATGAGAAAATAATAATGTAAACAACGAGGCAGTTGTCCTCAATAATTACAATATCGAATAGTTGACACACGGTTAGTCATTCATTTGATACCTTGAAACGAGAGCCAGCGTGAGAGAGAGAAATGTCCAAACAATGTGGAAGGGATGAGTGATACCAAGAGGAAACGCGTAAAAACAGAACGAAATTTATGCTGCAGTTTCCTTCAGCGTCGGTGAAATCGAGAGGTGTCCCTGGGAGATGTCCTAGGACCGACCGGGGACTGGGTATTCGATATTCGAGGACGAACTAACATCCCAACTCCTACTACAACCAACAACTCCCAAATCATTGCTCTCCTGACCACTCCTTCTCTCTCCTTCCTCGCTCTCTCTCACTGCAGTCTCCCACTTGCTCTGCAACCCCCTCTCAGTCATCATCCCATCTTTATATAAATCCATGAGAGTGAAGAGTACTTGCTTAGTTCTCGTCACAGTGGGTTTACGCTACTACACTAGCCATAGGTAAGCGCCTGTTCTTCTTTCTTGTCACTTATCACTTCCATTCTCGATGTGTGTCAAGTGCAGCTTAGCCACTTTGGGCAGTCGGGCACCCATCACTCAACCACGTCCACGTCCATTTCTCATTCTCTAAAACTAAAGCGGTTGTCACTTTCAAGGATACCGCTCTCAATAAGACCTTAAAAGTGACTAGAATTACGATTACCCTTGACTTTCAAAATAACTACTTCATTCTTTCATATTATGTGCGCATTTTGCTTATGTAAATGTTGATTTGCAATGAATTCTTTCTATAAAATAACTGCTTTGCATCTAGTTTTATGAATTTATCAGCCTACATTTAAATGGAGCTTCAAATTATTACATCATATATTTTGCAAATTTTCTATTTATTCAACCATCTTACCTGAATCAGATTAAAAAATTATAGCCACCATATCTGATGCTATCTTATTGGTCACTATATATTATGCTATCTTATTTTGTATTTTATTATTCAATTCACATTTTATCCTAAATAAGAGGATACACATGACTTGTCTTTTACAATACTTTTTTCGGTACAGTGAAACTTGTGAGAAGACATAATTCATCAACAAAAGTAATAAGTTTTTAATAAGATGATACCTCTCATCAAATTGATAATACTATGGTAATGTTTTATACGTGGAGTATTTCCAAAAAATTAATTTAAAATTAGAAATATTTGTAATTTTTTATTTTCACCATGGTATCATATTGTATTGATTTTATTGCAAGTATTTTTATTGAAAAAAATCGTATCAACTTTTTTTTCGGGTATGTCAGTTGTAAGTTATGAAATGAATATGCAAGAATGAAATTTTGATATAAATAAATTTATAATAAATATAATAAGATTTATATTTTCTATGAGCTCAATCAACCAGCAAGTGCGCACTTCGTATGATTGCATGAGGTAGATATTTGGAAATTCAAGATAGAGGTGAATTAAACTTTTGGAAATTTGAAATAAAATGTGTGTTATGGACATCTTAAAGCATGATATATCAAATCTACTTGTCTTGCCGACTTGGAATGACGATGTTTCAATTTCTTACATATAACATCAATATATAATATAACATTCAACTAATGCTGACAGCCCAAAGTGAATCTAGAAAAATTGCTTTCTGATAAATTGCTAGATCATGATTATGATCAAACAATGACGCAAACCAGATTTATAATTTTTTTTTCATTTAGTCTTTACTTGATAATATTTCTATCAAGTTTTGGACAATAAGCAGTATAAATCCCAAGGATTTTAAATAAATTATGATTTTTGTTCACCTATTCACCCACTTTCTATAAATACGATGCAATATATATATTTTTTTAATTTTGGGTTGAGATAGTTGAATGATCTTCCTGAAAACAGAGCTACTATTACTTGCTTCTCTGCAGTTTTCAACTTGAATGTTCAAGAGTCAACGTTTTAAAAATGTCATGCTTCTAAAAAACTCAACACTTCCTTCAAAGATGTTGAACTTTCTCCGATGTTTCACAATATATCAACTCATGTATAATAGCATAGGAAGTGAATCAACATTAAGTAAGTATAGTACCAATGAGCTGGTTTTGAACAAATTTAGGAATTCAGCTCTTCCCGAATAGAACAAAACAAACTGTTCCTATATTTCTCTTTCAACCCTTTTTCTACTGGCAATGCGTTTTTAGAACTCCAAAAATTCCGTTTGAACTGTGAGATTGTAAAATTGAATCGCTTATAAATAAACATCTTCGGATTCAACCTTTATGAATTTTAATTACTATTCATTAATGCAGTCTTATCAAAGCTAATGAATTTATTTGATGAAGTTCAATCACAATTTTCAATAGAATGTAATACATAAAGACTCACTGACAATCGAGTAGTGAATGAACATTTTAATTGATTAGTGGTTGATCTCATTTTATTTTTCATTTCAAATAATAAGCCAAAAGAAATAGAGTTAACCATATTTACTAGTCAATAACACAATTTCAAGTTCAATCACAATTTTCAATAGAATGTAATACATAAAGACTCACTGACAATCGAGTAGTGAATGAACATTTTAATTGATTAGTGGTTGATCTCATTTTATTTTTCATTTCAAATAATAAGCCAAAAGAAATAGAGTTAACCATATTTACTAGTCAATATAATTGATGAGTTGAATCTAAAAAAATCATAAAATGCTTTATCATTTAAAATTAGAACGATTGATCCTGAAATTAGAAGAAGTTGAAATAAAAAAGTTCAATTTGAAAAAATAGATTATTATATCAATTATAATTATTATTCAATATTGTAAGTATCTCACTAATTTCAATCAATAATTGAGATGTAGAAAATATTTTCTGACTAACCCCTCCCTCCCCCCTCCACCATACCACGATATTATCCTCATAACAAACTGATGGACTAGGATTTAGTTGTAGCATTATCCACTGCAGTATTTATCACTTACACTTGCCATACATTCAGTGCGGTATTTCTAATGTTTCTCAAATCATTACACATCTACAAAGATGTATTTTTCTCATCTAGGATTAGGTGTCCCGGGCACCCATGAGAGCCATAAAAAATAGATAATAATTGTATTTGTTTACGGCCAAGCCATACAGATAGAAATACGCTCCCATGTATAATACCCTGTAATAGATTTTATTTATTTATATTTTTTACAAAGAAACACTGATTGGGAGAGGAAAACTAAGGATACTCCTTGTACTATTTCTCTCCCAAATTTAGATAACATTTTGAAAGGCCAAAATAGGGTTGTGATTTCACTTTACTAAAATTTAGTCCATTTTCACTCAAAAACAACGAAAACTAAGATTTTTAAATTTTGACGGTTGAAAACAGAATAAAAAACAAAAATATCACACTCAAATCACCATTAATTGGAAATTTTTTGAATAATTTTACAAAATTTAGAGCCAGAAAAAACACAACACTAATTATCATGTACTTACAACACTGGTCACAGAACAACTGAATAACAATCTTATTAGGCTAAACATGAGCAAGACAACAGAATCCAAGGTTCTACAGCAATTGAAACAAAAAACCGTTGAAAAAGTAGATTTACTATCAAACTAATAAGGAATTATTTCCAGTCTGTTTGCAACTATTCGTATTATGTCGATATTATTCATAGAATGGTAGGCTACTCAATATGGAATTTTCCAACATTATTTCAAATGTGGTTGCAACAATTCGATGTCATAGAGTGGTGCTCAATTCCTTGTAGAGTGCATGTTTTCTTGCCTTATAGAGTGGAGTGGAGTGGTGTGTAGAGTGTAGTTGTTACTCTGTGTCTAACACAGCATCCAAAAGCTCGGTCTTTCTCATTATGAGTAGCCATTTCACCATCTAAGTAGACAGGACAGACTGATTTATGGAACTCGACCGTGCTATTATCCAACACTAGTCTCGTCGGTTGTATAACTCGCGCTTAAATTATGTAAAAAGGTCAGTAAGTATTAGTCCGGATGACGCCGGTGAAATAAAGAATGAGACGCATTCGACGACATTTGGCAAACAGAAAAAATATATCGAAACCAGTGGAAAAGTGGTGCTGCCCTAGTGATTCACTTTCAGATGGCAGCATTGGTTAAAGGGGTTGCGCTGGTGTACTTTGTAAGGGATGCTGACGATTTAAACTTGATCTCACTACACAAGCTCACACCACAGACGGTTTTCTCTCTTCTCTTTTCTATCTTCTCTCTTTTCTCTTGTGTCTCTTCTCTCTCCCAAGGTAAACAGCCTATCTGCTCTGTCCTCAGTGTGATAACTTGTCCTCAACTTCCAATAAATAACTTGCATATCCACTTAGCTCCTAAATCGTGGTTGTAATAACCGTTCGTCATTCACAATGATTCCAGGAAAGAGCCGCTCCCTGCTTCTATGAACATTCAAGTACACAGCAAACAATAATTATTTATCTTGGCGATAATATCAGTAGGAAGTGGATTGCAGGCTGGCTAGGAAGAAATAAATATTGATCGCAGCCTATTTTATTAACTTACAGCACAAAGTAAAGAAGCACTACAGGTATATTTATTCCGTGCTTACAGTCATTATATTTACGACAACTGACATTATTACCAGGTGCTTATTCGTGAGATTATAGTTGTTATCACCTTTTAATTACCGTTATAATTAGAATAGGAGTTGATTTGATTATTGAGTCATAGATAAGTTTAATTTCAAGCTTATAGCTTTCGTATTTTCTTACTTATTGTTTTTTTTGGGGAGGGTGGTGTGGTCAATTTTATTTCCAGGGATTTATTAATAAAAATGCTATTTCATGCTATTTAATGAGTTTGGAAAATTAAATTTTTCGAGTTATAATTTAGTTGGATTAGATTATAAGTTTATTAATATCTAACAGCGTTAAAATGAGTAGGACCATTCTTGTACATTATCATATTCAAAACATTTTTTATTTATTATGGGGTCTCCTCGATTTATGGGGTCTCCTCCTGGTTGAAGAACAGATCAAAAATTATACATTTTTCAACTTTGAAGAGATTAAGGGGTCATATTCATATAACACGCTCGATTCTTGATGACTTTCGAGGAGGTATTCAGAACTATTGAGAAGGGAACATTTAAGATTGCATTATACCGCAAGACGGATTTTTCCTCCAATAAAATTCATACCCTCATACTTCAAGAAAGTGGAAACAAGTATCGTTTTTACCAGGGTAATTCGATATCATACCCTCATACATCGACGACTTACCAGTTTACAAATGATTCGACTTTTAACCTACAAAACAGCATATTGGAAGATCTTTTTACATAATATATCATTCTTATAGTTGAAATGTTTGGAATCACACACAAGAGTGAATAATCCAAAACCATTGTATTGTGAAATGCAGATAGTTTATTAAGATAAATATAGGTCGACGAGAACAACCTTTTGCTAGCGCAAAGTGGGATTCGTTCATATTCAAGATTAAATATCTGTCTTGTTTTCCAATTCACGTGTCTATAGGTGTTTCAACTGTTGGTTCACAGGTACTGGTTATTGCAAGTCTGAGCTATTAGTAGAGAAATTAGAGTGATTCTGAGCTAACCATCGTAACTTGTAACAGAGGAACACGGGTCGGTAATAATATGCTTACGGGTGTAATTATTGGAAAGAAGATTCTCTCAACCTTCAATCAAAAATGGGATTTTTTGTTACCCGCATACGAAAAACACGTGGAAGATGCCAGTTACAAAAGAAAACTGGCTGTATGCTAAACTGGTTCAGTAAACCTACAACAGACTTCACCGTAAAAATTGTCTTCGTTTGTCATTTGAATACAGTTTCTCTTCTATTTTCCCCATCAAGGCTTTTCATTTTATCGATACGAAACCTGTTTAACAAACGAGTGCTTTTAAAAAGAAATATCTTTAGAAAATCGAGAAACTGGACTTGGAAGTTCTGTTGGTTTTGTTTTCCTCTATTTTTGTTCAAGTTGCCGTTGCCTCTAATGGAAAGTAAAATCGGAAGGTAACATTTCTTATAGGTTGCTGGAATTTATTATGGAAGCTAGTGATGTCAAAAGTCTATTTTTTTAGTCTGCAGTTCAAATTCTTTTGAGCTGCAAGCTCAAATCCAAAGCCTTAAAATCCAAGCATTTTAATTTTATTGCTCATTCCAGCTATCTGCTATCTAATGTTCACAAGAATACCATAAAAAGACTTAGTAGAAGTATTGATAGTAAAATTATTTGTTATTGTAATATTTTTACCTCACTGCCAAGAAGATCATTTCAGAAGATGGTGAGAACTGAAGGAGGATTAAAATTCAAACAAAAAAACATTCAATCCAACAGAGATTAATACAAAAATAATGTACTAAATCGATAAACATTTGTTAATTTTTTTACAATTGAGCTTACAAATTTGAAGAGTAAATTGAATACAGATGATGGAGTACTCAATCTAAGAAACATATAAAGTAAAATAAAATCTATGAAGCAGATGAACTACTTGTAAAAAAAGTGGAAATGGGATAGAATTATGTGGGTAGGTAATACGAGAGAGTAATAGAATATCAACGAAGATAAGATTATGAGAAGACCAAATATTCATGTCTGGAACATTCATATTCATATCAGATATTCACAGATCATATTAAATCGAAGATACGGTATTTCAAAACTTCAAATAGGAAAGAATCTATTGGATGTGAATGTTGATGTTGAATCTTGAATGTTGTTGAATCTTGAATATTGATGTTGAATCTTGAATGTGAAATTGAATGTTAGACGTAGGCTGTGATAGTGCTTCACGAATCTTTCTACAAGCAAACAAGTCTTGATAGTCATTAATGACTTGTTCTCTGAAATAAGAGAATTCATGATCAGAACAACTCGTTGCAAGGTCAACCCGCTTATAAAATGTGCATGATACTTTATTGCTATCAAAGATACATATTTCATTTTTCTGCTCGTGATATATTCGAAAAGAATAAATAACTTCGACGGCAAGGAACGATGATAAGAATTATTACTACAACCTTTATTCAAGGATAAATATGATATAACGATGAGATCACTGGCTCGATGTCTATTGCAATAATTAAATTATTGGTCATGTTATTTGAGTCTCAATTGATTTGGATAGTCGAAGAAAACTACAGAACAGTACTTGAAAAAAATTGTGAAAAGTAAAGAACTTAAAGAATAGACATTATAAATTGTATAAATTAAGAGTTGAACCAATACATCACATTTTTATTAATTCATACGTTAACAATGAAATGGTTGGAAGAGATTGTCCCAATTAATAGGACTGTCCAAATATTTGTTTTCATTACAATAGAATATATTTCATTAGCCCAAAAAACAGGATGTCACAATTTGACATATAGGCCAGTCAATATGGTACAATATTAGAACGATAAATTGAAAGCAACACTCAATACAATACAAAGACACCATTTGCAATACAAAATACAGAGATTCCATAGGTAAGAGATAATACTTACAAAGAGAGCTGGAATATTCAACTCAAAAATAAAATGTATTATCCAATCATAGGCTACATACAACATATTTCTACCAGTATGCCAAATTAATATCACATATTTTTTTAATATCGCCATATACATTCTAGTATCATTATACACTATCCACGTTTTAGAAATAGCTAAAATATCACATTTAGAATGCATCCCAACACAAACACTCTAGTGGGTCATACGTTTTTAGAGACCCACTCTTTAATGAGATGCTACATGAATCTGATATTAATTTTAAGAATAGTAGTCTAAAAATATAACTTACTTTTGCTCCTATTTTGAATTTTCATGTTGAATGAACAAACAATTTAATGAAAAGTAGCACATTACAGCTAAATTTCATAGTACTGTACTAGGATTAGTTTAATCCATAATTCTATGCTTACACAAAAATGATAACCAGAGTTTGTAGAAATATTGTAAAATCTAAAGAGATATTTAGGATGGTTTGATTTAAATTGGAATTGAAAGCGTAAGCGAAAGTACAGTACGGTAGCATTAATATAACCCTGAACAAATAATGGACGCGATGATCTATGATAAATTGTCGGAGATAGGATAATTGTTTGATGAAGCATACAAAACGCGACTGGGCTTTTGAAGGCTACATCAGCAGTGGAGGCAAAAGTGACTATTCGATTATGAAGGGCAATTTGCTCCCCTAATTTTCATTCAGCATACACCACATCCCAATTCAGATACTCTTATTAATATTATTCCTAATCATTGTGATTTCAAATAACATTATCCTCATAATTACTCCTCAAATTCTAGATACTTTTACAATTAAAGTGAATCCCCCAATATTTTCCTGAGTAATCATTATTCTACAACGGGCAAATGATGATAAAATAAAAAATAATATTCGAACATAATAATACATCAAACAAGATCAATAATATCTCATCGAGATTTGATTAGTATTTGTCTCATAATAAATAAACTATTGTTTAGAGCTGAAATTTCTAATACTGGTTTTCAATCAGATACATCTAAGAATAATAGTAATATATTCTTTGTTACCGGCTCATATGAAAACGTTAGAGTGATATTCTTAAAGACACTCAACAGTGTTATTACCGAATTTTCTTTCTGTAGGCTGTAGGTGAAATTAACGGAATTTCCGGCTTGAATAAACTTAACTCACCATCTACTGAGTCTGGTTTTAAATAATTATGTTAATGTAATAAGTTAATATGAATCGGATGTAGCTTTCAAAGTTGAGGAATACGCCAAATCGATTTCAAAGATTCAATGTTTCAAAATCATGTTGTTGGGAAGTAGTAATTCGAGTATATAGTGCATGTTGTTTTTACCGTATTCCATAAAAAGCACTACCTAATTTACATCTTGATAAGATAATAAGGAGGAGTGCTGTGAAGTGATTACATAAGATGAGACACAAGTTGACAGATTTATGGCCAAATTAACTTCTTGCAGTGTGTAGGTACAGCATAAGCAAGGCTTTCACGCCGGTATCACATTGTAGTGAAACTGTAGGACCTGTAGTTGGTGTGAGTGTATGGTTACTTTGGCTTTGTATGTGTGAGAGTATGTAGGGTGAAAGCAGCTCTTATCATCATCATCATCAGCAGCAGCAGTATCATGGTCATCATCTCAAGAACCAATGAAAGCGAAAGCAGATCTATTACAACTTGGACAGTGGAAAGTGCACTGTTCCCGGTATTGCAGTCTCATAAGTGACGTCACGCCGCAATATTGGCCCATAGCTTATCGCGCAATATCCTATTTATTTCCATCTTCTTTGTTATGCACTCTCACGTTCAATTCTCGCTCTTCCCATCAGTTTTCACTTATTTCAGGCTTCATACTTTTACATCATTCAAGTGCTGAATAATGAAATTTTCTCTCTTTTCTACAAGTGTAGTTTCTGAAAAACATCTGCATAAAAAACATGCTTGTTTCCATATTGAATATGATATTAAGGCAATAAAATATAATATGACTACAGCTGAATTTGAAAAGGGTCCTTGTGTGAATTTGTGAAGTCTTCGTTCAAATATTTGTAAATATTCGTATAAATATTCGCCGGCGTACTGATACAAACTGATCAGCTTGGAAACGTCAAGATTGGATAGTCCATTTGGAATTGAACGGTGTTGGTTCAGCTTCAACATCAAATTGAATGTTCAATCAAATTGGACTAGTATCAACTCAATAAATTCGTACGAAATGGAATTTATAAAGTGATTTTGAGACTTAACAATATTATTGGCTCAGCACTCAAAACAACATGAAGTTGAACTGTTTGATCAAATAGGACCTTTAACAATGCAAAAGATTTGTACATTATAGAATAAGATAAGTTGGGACATAGCTCTCTGCAAACCATTCAATTTGTGATAATGATTCAACAAAAGTTGGAAATTATGATTCAATGATCTAATATTGAAAAATAAGTGTAACTTACAATCATGTGATAGGTAATTTGTTGAATAATTGGAAAAATGGAATTCAAGAATATTATAATCATTATTCTCAGAGATAGGTATCGGAAAGCAAAATTTATGAAAAAGTTTTCAATTGAAACTTGCGATAATATTAGAGATGTTTTATAAAAAACATTGACCACAGACGTGAGATACGGTTCATGAATCCAGCTATTCAATGAGCGTTTCAAAAGCAATTGCAAGAAGTGTTAAATGATGAGAGAAGAGCATTCGACCAATTAGAGGCCTAATTAGAGGCTGATTCCACGCCCACCGGATGCCGCAAGGGTTTTGCAATTAATTACCACAATACACCGTGCTTGTCTTCCGAATCAATCACAGCACGCAATCGTGTGTGGAAACCGGGAAAATGACCCGATGCAATTATATTATGTGTCCGAAATCATCGGAACCGTGACCGATCATAAATTTTTGAGCCACAGTTTGTGACCTTGGCGGCTGCTATCTGTTTCCAGCCAAGGTCATAATTCTTACTTTCACTTTTCAACAAAGTACCCATGCAGTCTCAAAGAGACAACAAAAACATCCAACTCCAACTATAAAGGGTTATAGCGACATCCACTTTCAACTGTCAGCAAACTATAGATGTTTACCATTCAACCAATGCTCACCGATGAGAGGGAATCTCACTGACACTGCAGACTGCAGACTGCACAAGGCTGACATGTTATTACAGCCAATAGAGCAGCACCTCCAACTGCAATCATCTCTAACCAGTAACCATGTCGTCAACCCTAATCTATAATAGTGCAACTACCGAAGCCAGAAATTATCTCTGTGTCATTTGGGTCTATAGTAGCCTACTGTACTGATTGGACAATCATTGTCAATTTACTCATTGTTATATCACTTTTACATTTCTTTCCAATATGGTACGGTACTCTCTAACCTGATAACAAATCATTTTTTATATTTACTTATGAAAACTAATGGTATAACAATCCTGACGAATTAAAATTTCTAGTAAGACAGTAGGCTACTAGAAGGAACATTGAGATTCGAAACTTTTAGTAAATGTAAGGACTTTTCCACTTTGCAAGAAGTCAATCCTTGAATAGTGGAAATAAGTGGAACCTATTATATTTTTTTCTATTTCACTTATCAATCTTAGAGTGCGCCATGAATTGTGATAAACAGTTCGTTTGAAATGCACTACATTAATAACCATTATAGTGGGATCAGCTTCAAACTGTCGGCTGTAAATAACATCACTCAATCACCGCGACAGTTTATAGTTATTCTCATTGTTGGATTGTAGCAGTGTATTTTTTACTTTGGAGGAGGTCAATTCTTAGATATTTATCATTAGAATCTTGGCTTAAAATTCAATACCTAGATTCCATCCTCAAGTTTTAATAAGAGCAATATTTGATGAGACTTCTCGATAAAATTGCAATGTATTTTTACTAAAACAAGAGGAACTTAGAATTAAACTTTTTCATAATATTGTATGATGTATTAATGTTGATGAAGAGATATTTTTACGAATTTGTTTACTAAATTGAGCCGTATTTCTGTTGCAGCATTCACAATGCAGTCCCAAGCTGTTGTGTTGTTGGCCCTGGCCCTTGCTTTGGGTATTGTCTATGCGGCTGAGAAGAAGCCTGCTGATAGCAAGGCAACTGAAGTAGAAAGGCCAAAAACCTACAAGAGACTCATCCCCGCTGATGTGCTCAGAGGTAATACTCCACCGTTACTCATTATTCAAGGAAGAAATGAACAGACAAAAAAGAAAGATTTTTGATACTTGATAATCGCGTGATTGGTCTAAAATAGAATAAAAAAGGGTACTAATTATTTGTAATGAGACAAAATAAATTTATTTTTTCATTCATAATAATAATGATGAAGTAACAATAAAGTCAGCTGAGCTTTAGTGTTTACAAGTTTATGTTTCTTGAACGGTTCCAAATTTTCTTAAATAACTCGATATTACTCGTTACAAGTGGCAATTGAGTGGAATATTTCTAATTAATTTATTAATTCAAGCCATCTAAATTCATAATTTATAGTTTTTATGTTTATTTTGGACTAAAATTTTATAAAAATTGTACACGTGAAATTCTAACCTTATCTTGGACTTTGTCACTTATAAATTTGGAAGAAAAATAGCACAAGGACTACCTTATTATTTCATCTTTCAATGTTATTACATTAGTGTCATTTGCATTGTAAATAAATAAAATAAAATAAATATAATAACTCACAATATAGGAGAAAATTCTATTCAAAACATGATATTCAACAAATTTCACACAGTAAATTTCAAAACGAAACAGATCCTCTTGTAATCCAGTTGAAATTTGAAACTTTATTGAAGTGAATATAGAAACAAAAAGGCAATAAAATACATCACAAATGAAATTATTTTCAAATTTGTGATCCTCTATTATACATGGAGGTATCCTGCATGGGAACACTTCAATAAGTAATGAATGAAAATAGTAATGTTGGCTTCATTCAGTATTGCTTAATCAGTTTTGAGAAAACCTGAAAGATGGAACAGGGTTAATATTCAGCTAGATCTATCACAAATTTTTTAATATGTTTATAAGTTTTAAAATCCAATATTTAATTAAATATTTCTATAAGTTTTAAATTCAAAAATAAAAATTGATTGTGGTTTTCAGAGGTTAGGCTACAACTATTAAAATTGTTCAGTGTTTTATTATTGAATCCTTAAAAATTTTGATAACATATAACTGTTCACTGTTGACGCTCTTTTGAAGTGATAAAAATCATCTCGGTAAAAGTACCGGTATTCCAAAAACATTATTTAATAGCCTGTTATTTAGGATTCAAAACTATGAAATTGTTTAATCATATTTCAAGTGCTTAAAGATTTTTAAAAATTATGGCCAAAATTCAATACTTCTAATTTATGCACATGAGAAGTTGGGGTAATGAATGGATGTAGTTTATATTGCCAGATTTGGGGAAAAATCAATAAATGCTATTTTACCAACTATAAAAGATGGATTTTATCATCTATGATCAAATTTGGAAGAGCGTTATTATTAGTACGGTATCAAAATAATGCATTATTTTGTAACAGGTTTCATTAGCCTAAACTTGAATTGTTTGTATAACTTCATAAAATTTTCATACTAGTTTACTTAACCACCAAGAAGATCTAAACATCCATTTTCATGTTATGATTCATCTCTTGCCTGTTTATAGTGTTTTCAAAATTTCGCTTGAAATTTAAAGCGAGTATATCTTAAACATCACACTAGTAAAGCATAACATCAACAGGTTTATTCTTTTAATTACTAATGTAATAGTGATGTTTAAAATTTGAAACGATTCCATTTGCAGTTTAAAATGTAAAACTAAAAATAGTTACAAAAATTCGACAACTACAGAAATTATTACTATGTTCACACTTTATGATCTCTAACAGGCCATTAAAATTGTTATGTAATATAATTTAATGGATAAAAATTCAAAAACTTTTTTCCACCATCGATACTTGCAACATCATCAGAAGCTTGTTATCTTCTGTAAATGTAGGACTACTTTCTGAATATCGATGAGTGTATTTGTTGCAAATTTGCGTCCCTCGAGCCTTCCAATGAGCTTAATTCAACACTTCACTCATTGGAGCTCCGCAAAACGTTCATTTGATAATTCCTCAGTATTAATATTGATGTATGAAATATTTTCTATTCAAGTTATTTCATAATATCATTTTTTTTAATGTAGAACTCATCGATCAATACTTCTGATATTTATCTATCAATTTTCAATAGGAATAATTATGAGCCAAAGAATCCAACATTCTTATTAAATTCATACATTATTTACATGATGTATGTTTATATGTATTTTATATTATGGAAACCTTGGAAGAGATTATTTGGGTTTTGGAAAGGAGTCGGGGCCGCGCTACCAGTTCACTGGGTATTGTCATTGAGAAAATATAGCATAAAATCCATGCTATCTTTTCCCTATGCCCTATGGTATTGTTCAATAAAGGCTCATCCTTTCGACTACCATACTCTATTGTTCTCTGATTACCCTCATTCGTTTCTGGAAGGTACCATACTTATAGCTGATAGCGAGTACCAACTTATCTATTACTTTGCACCTTGAATCTGTTACGTGTATTTTCTACAATTATTGCATCTAAATCAGTGATCAAGTAAGCTTACTCGTAATTGTATATTATTTTCAATGGTTCAACTCATTTTGATGCAACTCAACTTGCTCACAATCTGTATACAGACTAAGTTGAGTTACATACAATTCGATAATTATTGAACGAACGATTTTTGGCGTCCTTTTAAATTTACTATCAGATTGGAAATAATGCTTATGTAATGTGTTTAGTCTCTTCACTAAATATATGATGGTCTTACTTTGACTAAATTTATATTTACCATCGATAGTAATTTGTGTGTTTATCCAATTACTGTAGGCTACCGCTGGTTTACTGCTGAAAGTTTCTTCAAGTAACCAGACTGGTAATAATATAATATATTATTCCTTGGAGTGGAAAACTTGTGATTCCTTTACTATAGGCCACGAAATTTTCGAAATTCAATAACAATAAGCGACCTTTGAAGGGTTTTCGGTGGCTCCGTCTCGTTTCCGAAACCCAATTATTTATATAATACAGTATATTCTGAATTATAAATCGATATCAGTATGATATTCTCTCACAAAATCATCTTCTTTTCCTCTAAGGCTCAACTCATACTTGCGCGACTCAAGTCGAGAAGATCACTCGACTCTAGTCTCTTCTCGACGAAGCATGTGTTTTCAAATGGTGACGACGCGGATACTACAATCGACTGGTCTGAGTGTCACCATTTGGAAACACATGCTACGTCGAGAAGAGACTAGAGTCGCAGTCTCTTCTCGACCTGAGTCGCGTAAATGTGAGCCTAAGAGTTTAATTCAACATTTTATAATACATAATCATTGCACCGATTTTTATAAAATTGAGAATATGCAATGCTACTTCAAGAAGTTAAAAAAATACAATGCCATATTTTTTCAACAATCAGGTTAACAGGTTACCCGATTTAAACATCGAATAAAAAATCATTTTCTCGAAGAGGTTATTTCAAGTATTACTTATATAAATCTTTCCTTTTCACTGCCTGATAGGTAATGAAAGTAGCAACTTGAATATTGTGTGTTTGTGAATCGTTTGCAAGAGAAACTAATAAACATCGCAACTTGACTGTTTTTCAGATTTCCCAGGCATGTGCTTTGCATCAACCAGATGCGCCACCATCGAGCCAGGCAAGACCTGGGACCTGAGTCCCTTCTGCGGCCGCTCGACATGCGTCAAAGAGGAAGACCGTCTGTTCGAGCTGGTTGAGGACTGTGGCCCCCTGCCCAAGCACAACGACAAATGCAAACTGTCTGAGAAGACCAACAAGACAGCTCCCTTCCCCCTGTGCTGCCCTGAGTTCGAGTGCGAACCTGGAGTCAAACTCGAGTTCCCCGAAATCCCCACTCCACCACCCGAGGGAGAGGCTGCCGCCCCTGCAGCCAAGCCTGCCGCTAAGGCTTGAACGCAACACACTTCATCCTTGTAAATTGCATTCATGTGATACTTGTATATCTGTCTCATTCTTTTAAATAAAACTCCTCTTTTTCCAAGTCGACTTCCAAATATGTTTTTTTTCAAATTCATATTTTTTTCCAAAATTTCAAACATTGAAAATGTATTAATCTGAGATAACAATAATATTAGAATTCAAGTAGACAGAAAAAGGTCCTCTTCACGCAGCACCAGCAAAAAATACGTAGTATTCAACCGCTGGTTGCGACAAATTCTAAGATTAAGACTCGGTTCCACAAACACCTATTAAATTTTAACCATGATTAAATGGTATGAGAACCAATCAGAGAACCATTTTTTTTGGAAAGAAGCCTTCTTGAGTTTCTTCTTCTTCTTTTTAAAAGAAGCTCTAATTGGTTCTCGTGACATCTAAACATGATTAAAATTTAACTAGCTTTTATGCAAAAGTGCAAATTGAATGAAATAATATTTTTCATTTGAAAACTTTCAATCATACCATTATATTATCACAACTACTTACTTATATACATACTTACTATAAATGAGAGCCTGATTTGCCTATAGCCAGGCCAATGTAAGAAGCGACATGATAGCTGTAGATTAACTTCAGTCAGTATTCATTTTAAATAGCACAAATTCCCTCCTTTCAAACCAATGCTGAAAGTTTAAAGTGAATCTTAGTTTAGTTGGAATGTGAATTAATCAGAAATCAAATTATTGTCCTTCATCATGTATTATTGGCATGACAACATTTGGTGAGCAACTGTATTTATGCAAATCTGATGAATTAGTTATTTGTGCAACTAGTGCACAAAGTGACAGTTTGCTGCACCGAAAGAAACGTTTACGCACGAGCCGTAGGCGAGGGCGGAATGTTTCTTGAGTGCAGCAGAAGAACTTTGCGCACGTATTTCGCATTAAATTTTTCCTACAGTTACCATTGAATATGAGAAGTGGTTGGTTATGGGTAAAATGATGGCTGAAATCCATCAAATGTTTGTCTGTATAATTTTGCTATTAATAACAACTTTAATTTATTTTAAACTTGATAATCCAATTGAAAATTAATAATCGATAATTTATTAAAGTTAAATAAATCCAATTAATTTAAAAATTTGAATAATTTTGAGTAAATCTTAATTTCTAAATAATTTTTCAACCAATCAATTTATGAATGAAAAAATATTATTTGAAATAATGAATAATATTAAAAATGTATAATTTAATGAGTTCTCATTTTTATTCATTTAGAAATCAGAAAAAATATAGATAGAAAAAATTCGCATTCAAAATACATGCCAACAATGTCAACAGCTGATTGGGATGGCTGCAAGATAATACGCGAAGTATTAAGAGTGTGCAAAGTAATACTTTGCGCACTAGAGCGGAAAAGTGATTCTTTGCGTTCTGTAATCAGTGCAGGAATGGTCACTTTTCAAGGTAACTGTAGGAAATAGCTATTTATGTATTAAGAGCGTAATGCGCGACTTTATCGCTCGCGCAAAACAGTTATCACGCGACGCGAAGCGTGATAATTTTGCAAGAGCAATAAAGAAGCATTATGCGCGAATTACATACAAAATTTTTTCTACAACTGACCAAACCTGTTAAATTACTTATATCAGCGGAGTTACAATTACCGACTTTTTAGGTTAAGATCTGACCTTTTGGCGAGCTGCTTACCATCAGCTGATCAGCGAGCGTAAAGAAACTCTTCTGCGCATGCGCGAATGATTACCGAGCGTAAAGAAAATGTACTGCGCATGCGTGGATGGTTTGCGAGCGAAAAAGTAGATTCTCCTCAGAAATAAGCTGTTTTACGAGGAGAATTGAGTATGTAAATTCTTTTTTTACACGCAGTTGTAGAAAAAAATTATTATCTTATTATGTTACATAAGTTTGTATAGGCAGTAATGCAACACTTTATGGATGCTAGTCACTTTTTACAACGGACCGATTTTTTTAAAGTTTTATGGAGCGGCGCAGCTTCTATCTGCTCTTGCTTTGTCTGGCCGTGGGCTCGAATCCCTCCAAGGTTGGTTATCTCATCTCATCACCCTCGCACAGGCTAAGACAGCACACATAATGAAGGTTCAATTCCTAAGCGATGACTGTAGCCGCGCAGTATTAGCTGTCATTATATCCTATAGCTTCTATAGTCGATATTAATAGAATATACAAGAATAAACAGTAATAGACTAACTTTAAATTAAGCCGTCTTGAGTTTCTTTCTATTTTTAAAAGAAGCTCTAATTGATTCTCGTGACATCTAAAATAAAATAAAAAAATAATATTAAAAATATTATAATATTTTATATTAAATATTATTATAATAATATTATTAATATTATTATAATATTATTATTATATTTAATATTTTATTTTAATATAATTAAAATAAAATGAGATATAAATAAAAATGAGAAATTATTTTCTGTTTTCACACAATTATGAATGGTGTAAACTAATTTATCATTTTTTACCAAATAAGTGGCTGTGACAATTTTAAGTTGTTCTATATAATACAGATTATATTGTTTTAATTTCCGATTAATCTAATACATACTCAATTGTTTTGATACATATTCAATTCTCAATGCTGTTAGTACTACCAACATGGTAATGTTCTCAGAACTACTTGGATAAACTGAAGTTATAGTTTTTCAGAGTGTAAGATTTGAAGTGAAATAAAAATTACTGGTTAGTCTCTGAGACGAGTTGACAATCAACATAAAAAACTTGGTAATGTAGGCAATTACAAGTACTGTAGCCTTGGTTGGGATGCTGGTACTAGTACTGGTAAGTGAATGAATGGATATTAATAATCTAATTTCTCTCACTATTGCTGCTACATCACGTTTCTTGAGCCGGGTAATAGATTACGAGAATGAAAGATAATGATCGATAAGATAAGGCGACTCACCAGTAAATTAATTAATTAATTCTTTCCCTTTTACAATATAACCTATATTTGTCACTCTTCTCATCTTAGCGTTCGAGGTATGAGGACGTAGTAGTCCTATAACAAGAATTTTAAACTTTGCTGTGAAAATTATATCTTTAAAAGGAAATGTATTGTGTGTATGTTACTGGATGTTAATGTCGTTACTCTATCGACTGGCGAATTATATATATGTCCGTGGGCATTTTTGGTGAGTCCCTCCCATTTTTCTCAAATAAGTTCAACATTTAGGTGGGAAAACCTTTGGTGACCAAGCTGGTCTTACAATATGAAAAAATGTCATATAAGCTGCGAATAATTATTAAAATAGTAAATAATTCATGTATATTATGAATAAATTGACAAGAGAAATTTGGGTAACATCCATGGATATTGACGATTATGAGCAAAGAATAAATCATTGCGTTCAAATATTGTTTATACAGTATAAGAAAAAATATATGGATTCATCACAATAATCAACTTCTCAACAGCAAAAACAAAGAGCGATAAACTTCTCAGTAGTAAATCTCACTATACCGTACATAATGAGCGCTAAATAATAATAATAATAATAATAATAAAATACTACTGTTTGTCAGCTCTACTTCGTACGGCCGCATTCTATCTCTTTTAGCATAGAATGCTTAAAAGCTCATAGCTTACGCTTGAATATGAGTCGTACTATATGCTGTCATTTTTAATGCAAATATATCAACTCACCAAAGTGATGAGAATTCAAACTATGAACTGTTAAAAATAGTTCTTGAAATTGTAAATTTGATAATTTATAGAATAGAGGAAATAGAGGATTGGATTGAGTTATTAAATCAATGAAGCATGTTTCAATCATTTTTATTCATAAACATTTTACATACACATTAATAAATTTTGGGAATAACAATACTGAATAAGGTTCTACTTCAACTTGGAAAACATTGATGAATGGAAGTAAAATGATACAAAAGTGATTTAGATTGATAAACATTTACATATACATAAATAATATTGATGAATGAAAGTACAATGATTAACATTAATAAACATATTAATACATAAATACATATAAATACAATAAACATAGTCATTAATACATTTCGGGAATTAAAAATTCTGAATTGGTTTTTAAAATCACAACATTAAAAAATATTGATGAGTAAGAATGAGTACAAAGGTACACAAAGCAAGACCCCTCCTCCCACATAAGCACTAACATTGAGAGTAGTAGGCCTAGTATATTGATACCTTAGTGCTCCCAATGCTACCTTAGTGCTCCTTGTCCCATCATTAGTGTTTTTTGGTTCTGAATTTATGCTTGATACAGTGATTAGGTTAATCTATAATTTCTACTAACAGTTATCTAAGCTAGTTTTGTATATCATAAGTGTAATGTATGTTGTATTATGGCAGTGGTAACACTGCTAGTAAAGAATGGGAACGATGACTTGAGTGTGGATTAACGTTTCTTGATAATGATGATGTAATGTTTCTATTAATATGGATTATATAAATAAATAGTGATGAATCATAAGTGTGTTGAATAACTTATCACAATAAGTTATCTTTGTCAAATGTTATCATTGATCTCAATTCGAGAATCACTCTTGTACAGTAGAGTAGAGAATGAATCTACTTTTCAATATCTCAATATTTGTCTGTATTTAGTAAAAACATTAAAAAACTTTATAATAGTGCATTCTCTACTGCTCGTTCTGCTCTTTGTGATTGTGTTCTCGAAAGTGCAGAATACCTAGTGTACTGTAGCATGAATAATCGCATTATGAAACAAAGAGTCTCATTACTCAAACAGGACGTCACCTTTATGCTCACCTTAATATCAAAATCATGTTCAACTCTTTCATCGAAAAATATCCAAATGCAAATGAGGAATATGATTTCTAAAGAAAATACTTGTTCGATAAATTTGAGATTAGATTTGGCCGTCCACAGATTGATGATTTTTGTGACGAACTAAATACCAAAATGAGGAGCCCATTTTTATGTGAAAATCTGGAGAGCCAGCAAATCGCTCAACGCAATGAGAGAAGCTAAGGAGATATGTTTGAAGAATCGGTAGATGACTCGGCTACCAAAGGAAGTAAAATGCAGTGTTTTTTAGGTTAGGATAGCTTAGGCTAGATTAAATGTTTTTAGGTTAGGATAGCTTAGGCTAGATTAAATGTTTTTAGGTTAGGTTAGATTCGGGTGGATTGGGATAGGTTAGTTTTGTTTTGGTATTGTTACATTATTTAATACTATATTGTAGTGAGTATGAATACACTATACATTATATGAATACACATATTGATCACTAAATATATGAATAAGATCATAAATCATTTAACACAATTATGCTAAATGAACATGTTCATCATTATTTGATATGAACTAGGACAAGTCTGACCAACGTGATTTAAACTTGTGTAAATCATGAAGCTAGAAGGTTTTGTAAAGCTAGTAACATTATGGGGAAATTTTTAAAAGGTCAATGCATCAGGTGCTATAAAAAGCATGTACTGCTAAGTATGGCAGAAAATATGCACAAAACCGTTTCAATGAAACACAATACAGTGGAAGGAGTGCAACATTCATGTTTTGGGGCAATTTGCATGGACTAACATGATTTAAACTTGTACAAATGATGAATCTAAAACTTGATGTCAAGGTCTGCACCAGGTGCTACAAAATATGTAGTGCCAATTATAGCAGTGAAAATGCACAACACCATTCCAATGAAACAAGAAGTCAGTGCAAGAAGTGTTGAATAGCTCAGCTACCAAAGAAAGTGAAATTGATGTGAGGCAAAGAAGAGTTGGGACAAATATGGAAATCAAGAAGATAAAAGAGCATTCAGACTAGCCAATGAATTAGTGAAAAAAGGTAGCTCAGGCCAAAGCCAAAGAATTGAGCCAGATTTACTAGGAATTAGAAACAGCTGAGAGTGTTTTATTACCAAATTGATATAATTAATTATAATATATTAAAAAATATTCAAATAAAGAACTTAATGAATTTTTGTTGTAGTTGAGCTTGAATGGCTGTCTCACTGACATTTGACTGAATAGAAGCGATTTTATGGCCTGGATAAGTATTAATGGATACTGAAAGTAAATCATTTACATGAAATATACTTTCCAGAATTGACATATTATTTATGTATATTTACATACAATAAACATTCAAATAGGCTATTCAAAAGAAGAACCAAATGAATTCTAGTTGTAGTTCAGCTTAAAGAATTGGACAACTGATTTTTGTTTGATTGATAGTGATTTCATGTCCCATTTCTCAATAAATTGAATGTATACTGGAAGTAAATCATTTTCATATACTATGCTTCTCATAATAATTGACATATAATATAAGTAAATTCCCTAAATTATGATTACAATTACAGTATTTAAAAGAGAACTTGATGAATTTTAGTTGTAGTAGGGCTAAAACCGCTGTGAAACTGGGTTTTCATTGTGTCATAGTGATTTTATGGCCTATTTCTCAATAAATTGAATGTAAACTGAAAGTAAATTATTAATATGAATTATACTTTACAGAATTGACATATTATTCATGTTACTGAATATATTATTTGATATAGGTAGAATATTTTTTGTATGCCTATTCCTGAATATATGTGAAGACTGAACTTCATGTAAGGCTACATTCATTAAATATTAGTTATTCCAATTCAATTATGCATCATTATCCATCTTGAATTCACCAAGTGTGTACCATGTGCACTGCAAAGTGGGTATTTAGTTTATATATGCACCTGCT
The DNA here is from genome assembly GCF_014356525.2 of Nilaparvata lugens. Lineage (NCBI taxonomy): Eukaryota > Metazoa > Arthropoda > Insecta > Hemiptera > Delphacidae > Nilaparvata > Nilaparvata lugens. The sequence continues at coordinate 18,349,979 of NC_052518.1, read as the reverse complement.
ATAATCAATTTTGTTTTATGGTAAATTATAAAATAAGTCATTTTTCAAGTTTCATTTTCAGATAGAATGGAGAATATCCAAAAAACAATAAACTATATGTTGGCGAGTGTGGACCGGAAGTAGGAGATCCTCCACCTGAAAAGGAGGAAGATGAGAGAATCAATAGAAGCCATTTTGAAAATGACTTCCAAAGATAATAATATAGGCTTCTCGAATCTAGCAATTGAACAAACAGAGAGAGACGAATTTGAAAAGGAATACCCATCAAGTTCACTGGATGAGTTCCTTGATCAGGAGGAGAAGTTGAAAGGAGAGCACAAAGGAATTACATTACATTGGTAATGTTTGAAAGTGATCAGGGAGGCTTGTCATTAGAGCTTATGAAGGAGCAGAGCTGTAAGTACACCATTGCTTGAATAGGAGTCATTTCAATACAATTAAGTATTATGATTCCAATTTTGATATGATTCAAGGTCTTATTCTATATAATAACATTAAAAAATTATTTAAATGGGTCAATAATTGAGGCATGATTCAATTATCCAGTTTTGATAATTTTGCTGCGTAATTCGACTACGGTCGAACAGACAATTTAGCCCTTGAGTGCGTAATTCGACTTTAGTCCACATCATTGAAAAAACTTCTCCTTTGGCAGCGTTATTCGACTACAGTCCCAAGTGATGAAAATGCATTCATTTCATGCCTGTATCGTGCTGCAACCTAGGGAGATGCTTCCAAAGTAGGAGAAGTCACATGGCTTTGTTTACGTTCTCAAGACAGTTTACAGTGTACAACCGCGGCGTGTTCCGATATATTTCTAACAATTGCTTTGCTCTTTAGTTTCGAAATTTTTCTACCAAGTTTATTGAATTGTAGTGTATAAGTTCCAGTAGTGAAAATAGTGTTTAGGTGATTGTGTAAAGCTTAGTAGCAGTGAATTTAGAAACATTTCAGTAGTAGTGAATGTAGGAACATTTTTTCGGATATATTTCTAACATTTGCTTTGCTCTTTAGTTTTGAAATTTTTCTACTAAGTTTATTGAATTGTAGTGTATAAGTTCCAGTAGTGAAAATAGTGTTTAGTTGATTGTGTAAGGCTTAGTAGTAGTGAATTTAGAAACATTTCAGTAGTAGTGAATGTAGAAACATTTTTGTTAGGTAGGTTATGTAGCCTACAGCATTGTTATTAGGTTATTTTCATTCTAAAAATGACGAGTCCTTTGTTAGAAGATGACATTCTAAACTTTCTTGAGACCAATGACGATTCAGATTTAGATTTTGAACTCTCATCTAATGATGAATCAGACGATTCAGATGATGGAGCAATAATTGAAGAAAATATCCCTGCAGCAGGTACATCGTCTTGTAGTGGTAGTCATAAGGATATTACATGGAGAACTGTGAATGTTTCTGATGGACCTCATTTCAAATTGGACAGCATTGCACAATATTCTGGACAATCTTGTATAAAATTCCCGAAACACCTAACTCCCACCGAAACATTTCATTTATATTTTCCAGAAGAAATTTATGAACATGTTGCTGAACAAAGTAACATTTATGCCTTGCAATGTGTTGATGCTACCTATGACATACCTAAGAGGTCTAGACTCCATAAATTAGAGGAATTCACTGCAAATCAAATTCAAGCTTTTGTTGCAGCTCAAATTGGGATGGGTCTAACAAAAAAACCAGCTGAGGACTCATTTTTTCAAGATAGCTTTTGGTTGACAAAAACCCCTGGTTTCAGTAGAATTTTCAATAGAGACAGCTACCAACTTCTAAAAACATTCCTTCATTTTAATGATAATGCTAAACAAATTCCCAAAGGACAGGTAGGATATGACAAATTGTTCAAGATCAGGCCTCTGCTTGACATTACATCAGAAAAGTATATGGAGAGCTACACTCCTGGTACAGCCATTGCCATCGATAAAAGCATGGTGAAATTCAAAGGCAGGCTTTCATTCAAGCAGTACCTCCCTTCTAAACCCTCTTCCAAATGGGGAATAAAGGTGTGGTCCATGTGTGACTCTTCTAATGGTTTCATGCTGAAATTCAGGATTTATACAGGTAAAGAGACAATAAATACCGATGATGGACTAGGAGCAAGGGTTTGAAAGACTTGGTCTCAGACCTCACATTCAGTGGTAGGACCATTTTTATGGACAATTTTTATAGTAGTGTAGGGTTGTTCAATGACTTGAAGGACTTGGGGCTTGGTGCATGTGGGACAGTAAGGGCTAATAGGAAGCATCTTCCTGCCAGTATGAGATCATTGAAACAAAAAAAGGGGATTTGCCAGCTATGTGGATAAACGACGATAAATCCATTATTGCATGTACCTGGCAGGACACAGGGAAAGTCAATATGTTGTCCACTGTGGGGGATACAAATGTAACAGCTGTGACCAGTCGCTCAAAAAGTGGGGATAGGAGTCAGAAAACAAAAACAAAACCAAACATTCAAATATTGTACAACAAGAACATGGGTGGGTGGATCTTTTTGATAAGTTCTGTACTACATATCGTTATGGCCACAAGAGCATGAAGTGGTATCAACCAATATGGCACTTTTTGATTGAAGTTGGATTGGTGAATGGTTGTATAGCCTATAATATGCAAGAGAATATAAAACCACTATCACACAAGCAATTTCGTGAAGCAGTTATTGATGGACTACTTGAAAATCACGAAATGATTACCCCCAAAGTTCGCCGTGGGAGGAGGTTGAGCAATCCACTTGCTATTGAACGGCTTTCTGGTAGAATTCATTTTCTCGATCAATTTTCTGCTAAGTCACACAAACCTAATTGTGCAGTGTGTGCTATAATGCCATCATCTTGCAAGATGAAGGGAAAAGGTCTGTGTAAGAGGAAGCAGACAACATACTTTTGCAAGACCTGTGTTGATAATCCTCCTTTGTGCATTGTTCCATGCTTTGAAACATATCACACCAAAAAAGATTACAAAAAAATTTGCAAATGCTAAGAAAGAATACAAAAAATGTAAATATTGTTTTTATAGTTGGAATAAGCAGTTTAGGATAAGGCTATTGATAGGAATTAGACAGTGATTGGGAATAGGAAATTTGGATCAATTTTTAGGGTTAGGGTTAGGGTTGTTTATGATAAAAATAAGTAGAGTAGGTAGATAATAAAAATGTGTTGTCAGCTGAATTAGAAAATAGTGAAACAATGTGATAGTGCTGAAAACAATGTTAGTCAAATCTCCCATCTTGTGATGCGTCCAAAATCTGATACTGTATTGCTGATCTGATGCAATGGTGAGTTATAAAATTTTTGTAAGCATGCAATTACTTTTTTTGTTAGGAAATATACAGTATGAATAATTTATAATACTATTGCTTACATTTCTGAACGATTCCAGAGAAAAACAAAATTTTATAATCGAAAAGGTAAATTTTGAGAAAAAAATAATAAAAATGTCAAAAAACTCATAAAAAATATATTTTATGCATTTTTTTCACATAATATGATACTCTATGAGGTAGCAATGCATAATAATAAGAGAAAAAAAATAAAAAAATTTAACCCTTCATAATTGCAATTTATGGCAGATAGCTTTAGAAAAATTACGCAGCGAAAAGGTTACAGTTGCACAAACCAAATTTGCAAAACTTGATTCTTTTATTGTTTTTGACAGTACAATAATAGAGACTGATATATTAAGCATAACTTAATGCAATTCTTAAAAAGAATGGCATATCTTAAAAGAATATCTTTAAAGTAATAGCACTGTCGAAAATAAAAAAATAATCAGTAATTGCATGTAGTGCATCACAGTCATTGATTTGCCTGTATGGAACATTCTGTTTTCAGTGATACAAGGTGTGGGGCTGTGAGAGATAACCACCTCAAAGGAACGTGAGAAGATAGTTTCGAGTGTGGTGCAATGTGACATCTAAATTTCTAGGATGGCACATACATTTAGGTTAATATTAATATTTTAAATCTTAATCTTAGATTTTATCGTGAAAAGTGTCGACTTACACAATATGGTTTTTGATCATTGATTTAAATCATTTGTCCATACATCTACTCACATTTTAGATCAAGTGAGATAAATAATATGGTGACATGGAATGTGGCACATGTGACTGAGAGGCCATGATTGAGAGGACAGAGACAGTATAGATGTTACTTCAATGAACGGGATTTTCACTATAGATGTTTCTAGATTCTACAGGATTAGTGTCACAGAAGTGGATAAATCTGAAAATGATAGGGAAGGAGGAGAAGTTGATGCAGATCCTGAAGACGACTGGGCTACCCTTCCAAAGAAAGTATAATTGATGTGTTTTTTGTTTTTGTTAGGAAAGGTTAGGTTAGGTGTAGTCTAATACTGTCTATTTCTATTCTGAAGTTATTGTGATTCATTAGTGAGGCAACACGTGCCTCAACAATCAGCTGATCAGAGGAATCTACAAGAAGTTAGACAAGAAGGGGTTAGATTTACTGGAACCTTTCATAAAACAGATATTTGGCGAGGAGTAGATCCCAGATTGTTGGCATGGAAGTGTTATAGTTCTCATATACAATGAAAAAGGAGTCATAACATTGGTAATGTTTGAAAGTGGTCAGGAAGGCTTGTCATTAGAGCTTATGAAGGAGCAGAGCTGTAAGTAAGTACACCATTGTCTGAATAGGAGTCATTTCAATACAATTCAGTATTATGATCCCAATTTTGATATGATTCACGGTCTTATTCTATATATTTAAATGGATTAATAAATGAGGCATGCTTCAATATCCAGTTTTGATCATTTTGGACATATCGACAATAAACAGTTGCTTCAATTTTCCTCTTCCATTAATTTTTTTTCTTAGTGGGTAGTGATGGGTAAGCAGTCTTTTCCTTACTATTATATATATATATATATATATATATATATATATATATATATATATGCATGAAATTCATCATGAAGCCAAACTGTGAAAAGTGAAAGTGCAAGGCCTTTTGAAAATGAAATGCTTCATGAAGTTCCAAATATTCTAAAAATCCTATCCAGAAGATACAAAAAAAATTTAAAGAGTAATTGTGATTCTTTGTTTTAACAATGAAGCAAAACAAAAGTGTTAAGTCTGCTTTGGTCCAAGTGGACAAGTTTTACTTTCATTATGATATGAGAGTTTCATTGCTAGATTGAATAAGTCGCAAAGATGCTACCTCAATGGATGGGATTTTTACTATAGATGTTTCTAGATTTGTAAAACTTGATTCTTTCAGTGTCTTTGACAGTACAATAATAGAGACTGATATATTAAACCTAATGTAATTCTTATAAAGGTTTCTAAGTAATAGCTCTGTCAAAATAAAAATATAGTGAGTAATTGCATGTAGTGCATCACAGTCATTGATCTGCTTGTATGGAGCATTCTGTATTCAGTGATACAAGTTGTGGGGCTGTGGGAGTGGGATTCCCTGTGGAAAGCAGGAGAAAAGTGTCCTCATTAGAGATAACCACCTCAAAGGAGCGTGAGAAGATAGTTTCGAGTGTGATACAAAAGGACAACTCAATTTCCAGTGTGGCATATACATTTAGGTTAGAATATAAATCTTTTAAATCTTAATCTTAGATTTTATCGTGAAAAGTGTCGACTTACACAATATGGTTTGTAATCATTTGTCCATACATATACTCACATTTTAGATTAAGTGAGATAAATAATATGGTGACATGGAATGTGGCACATGTGACTGAGAGGCCATAATTGAGAGGACAGAGTCAGTATAGATGTTACTTCAATGAACGGGATTTTCACTTTCGATGTTTCTAGATTCTACAGGAAGTTAGTGTCACAAAAGTGGATAAATCTGAAAATGATGTCAATGTTGTGACAGTAGATAACTCTGCGACCAAAGAAAGTAAAGTTGATGTGTTGTTGTTTTTTTTTGTTACGAAAGATTAGGTTGGGTGTAGTCTAATACTGAAGTCTAATTCTATTCTGAAGTGATTGTGATTCATTAGTGAGGCAACACGTGCCTCAACAATCAGCTCATCAGAAGAATCTACAGGAAGTGAGCAATACCACAAAAATGGATGAATCTGAAAATAATGTCAATGTTGTGGCAGTAGATGACTCTGCTACCGAATAATGTGAAATTTATGTGTTTTTTAGGTTAGGATGGATTAGGTTGTGTTGAGTTAGATTGGATTGGTTGGTTTGGATTAGGTTTGTGGCGAATGTTGACCGGAAGTGGCAAATACTCTGCCTGGAAAGGAGGGAGATGAGAAAATCAATAGAAGCCATTTTTAAATTGACTTCAAAAAGTAACAACATAGGCTTCTCGAATCTAGCAATTGAACAAAGAGAGAGGAATGAATTTGAAAAGAAACTCCTGTCAAGTTCACAGGATGAGTTCCTTTATCTGGAGAAGAAACACAAACGAATTTTTTGGTGAGTCAACCCCGTTTCACACACTCTACTTTTTGGACTTTCGGTTTTTGTTTTCTTTATACCAATAGCAGAATCGACCTTGAATATAACCAGAGTGGGAATATCGGAGGCCTGGACAAAATGAAAAATGGTAAGGCTACTGGCCCCAATGAAAGCTTGGAAAAGTCTTGGACCGAAGGGGTTAGATTTACTGGAACCTTTCATAAAACAAATATTTGGCGAGGAGTAGATCCCAGATTGTTGGCATGGAAGTGTTATAGTTCTCATATACAATGAAAAAGGAGTCATAACATTGGTAATGTTTGAAAGTGGTCAGGAAGGCTTGTCATTAGAGCTTATGAAGGAGCAGAGCTGTAAGTACACCATTGTCTGAATAGGAGTCATTTCAATACAATTCAGTATTATGATCCCAATTTTGATATGATTCACGGTCTTATTCTATATATTTATATGGATTAATAATTGAGGCATGCTTCAATATCCAGTTTTGATCATTTTGGACATATCAACAATAAACAGTTGCTTCAATTTTCCTCTTCCATTAATTTTTTTTCTTAGTGGGTAGTGATGGGTAAGCAGTCTTTTCCCTACTATTATATATATATATATATATATATATATATATATATATATGCATGAACTTCATCATGAAGCCAAACTGTGAAAAGTGAAAGTGCAAGGCCTTTTGAAAATGAAATGCTTCATTCATGAAGTTCCAAATATTAAAATTAAATATTAGTATGAAGCTCATACTGAGAGTATTTGAATGTTTTCAAAGTATTCATGATGAATTTATTCCTAATAAATATTTGTAAAAACAAAAAAGTCTACGAAAGTACCAAAACTTCAAACCACACTGAGCAATTGCACAGAGTTTCTTCGGCATTCAATTTGTGGAGGTTATTGTTACCAGAGGCAGCTCTTATACAACAAACTGATTCTCTCTCCTCCAAAGAAATTTGGCTTGACCATTGTTCATCCGCATGTCAACACCATTACAACTCAAAGTGCACAATGATTATCTAACAACCAATTTTCAAAACTATTTGTGGATGCTAAAAGAAAGCTCGGAGAATGGTGGACAAAACGTCTTCCTATTTCTAGGGTGGCATATAGATTCAGGTTAGGATAGTCTAAATCTTAATCTTAGATTTTATCATGAAAAGTGTCGACTTACACAATATGGTTTGTAATCATTGATTTAAATCATTTGTCCATACATATACTCACATTTTAGGTTATGTAAGATAAATAATATGGTGACAGAGAATGTGGCACTTGTGACTGAGAGGGCAATAATGCAAACTGATATGAAACTAGCTCTCAGAAAAAAGTATTATTATTTGTTTAATGTTTATGTATGTAGTTTTATATTACTGAAAATATATGTTTAATCCAATTTGAACTTTTTATATTTGAACGATATCCTGAGATATTTACCTAGAAGTTATCTAGATAGTTACCTGGATAGTTATTCAGAAGTAGTTCTCAGTAATATTATTATTTGTTTTATATGTCTTTGAAAATATGTGAAATTGGCCAAAGATTTTCGTACCCGCTTATTAAAAGAATTTGTTTCACTTATATCCATTCCTTTTCGAGAATAAAAAACCTTTGTATTGTATTGTATTGCTTCTTATGGGAGTATTCAGGCATTTCCATTCTAACATTGTATGAACACGCCCATAAGAACCAATGTTATTTATTTCCAGCCCTGCAGAGCAGAAATACATTGGAAAGTATAATTAGAATTAATACAGTGTAATTAAGTGATGAATAATTAATAATTAATGATCAGATTAATAATTCATAATAACTTTTCATCAAAATTTGAGAGAGAAATGTTACAGTCTCAGCTTAGTTTCTCCTCCAAGGTCGTATAGACGTCACGGTAACAACTGATAAGAAACACATGCCACTAAAGGACTTCAAAACAGACATAGCTGATGCCTTATTGGGCGGTTACAGCCTACCTCCCTCCAGTAACAGAGAGAGAGAGAAAGCTGCTCTTTCGAGCAAAGAGAGAGAGAAAATGAATTTCCAGAAAACGCGACTTATGCCGGAAAGGGTTATGACGTCGATTATTATGGGGGGTACACAGGAGGTTATGGTGAGAATTATGAGGACGCTGAAGAGGAGGAGAGGGGAAAACCAAATATTATGCCGAGATGGTATCGGGAGACAGAGGAGGGAGTGAGTGAGGGGATGGAGAGAGAAGTTATGCTAAGAGAAGTACGTAATCCGGGACTAAATACAGTAAGTACATAGCCAAGGTCAGAAAAAAATCTGGGTCCTCAGTCCCTGTGTCCCCTGTAGGGGGATAATTGCAATAATTTTTTTTTGTGTGGTGATAATTACCAAATCATAGAAAACTGAATCATAAAAATCTGAAAACTGTTGTTTGATATTATGTATGAGAATATCTGAAAACTATAACTGTATACTGATGGATGTGCTAGTAAACTTAATAGTCCCCTGTTGGGGACATTGGGACTCAAGAATAACAAAAGTGTGAATATTATCAAACAATTTGAACATGATAATAAAAGAGTCAAAACAAGTTTTATTCATAAAAAATACCTGCCTTATAATGTATTTTATAAACTTCAAGTCTGGTTGTTGTTTTTTAGGTGAAAAACAACTTTTTTAAATAAATTCCAAGTTTTTTTTAGCAACATGGTGATAAAATTATTAAAATTTTATTCATTTACAAGCACATGCCTTATTGGTTGATTTTAAATCTGGTTGTTGTTGTTTCTTAGCTGGAAAACAGCATGTTCAAATAATAATTCTAAAGCTTTTTTCCAGCAACATGATGATAAAATGATCAAAACTATTTTTATTTAGTAAAATTACAAAACCTAATCATGTATTTTATTAATTTTTAATCTGGTTGTTGACTTTTTTGTTTCAGATTCAAGTAGATTTGAGAAGTTTGTTGACACAGAGCTAAATGGAGATCTAAGTGATTTGGACTTGTCTGATGATGATGACTTCGATGCAGACCCTTCCTACAATGCAGCACCAAGTCATGCAGATCTTCCCAACAATATTGAAAATGTGGATCAACAAGAAGAAAGCTTGTCTGATGAGGATGGAGTGGATGTTGCAGAAGGTATGCCTAGAGAAAGAGTATTTTGGAAAAAATCCAATGAGTTTTGGCCACTACCCCCTGCTCCTGAGGCTGAAAGTATACCCGAAAATGCGTTGAATCTTCCACCAGAGTCATATGTTTCAAAGTACATACCTGAAGACATTTTTTCTCTTTTGACTGAACACACAAATAGGAGATTTCTACAGGAAAAAGGTACTGAGCTAGGTATTACAGTAGAAACAATGAGAAAGTTTATTGCTGTAACTGTAAAAATGTCCCTTCTTAACTTTCCTAGGATTAGAATGTACTGGGCAGCTGACACTAGAGTTCCCTTTGTGGCTTCTCAGATTAGTCGAGATTTGTATTTCAAGATCCGAGCACATTTAAAACTTGTAAGTGATGCAGAAGTAAGTAATGATGAAAAAGCTGCAAGTAAATTTTGGAAGGTAGGCCCCTTCATGAAGTCTGTCCAAGTTGGATGCCTTTTGAACCCAAGAAAGAGTAAAGTTGCTGTTGACGAACAAATGATCCCATTTTGGGGTCATGCACCTGCAAGGCAAGTCATAAAGACAAAGCCTAATCCATGTGGATTAAAAAACTTTGTTGTAGCTGCTGCTGATGGGCTACCCCTAGACTTTTTTTCTACCAAGGCAAAGGAGATCTTATTGTTTCAGAAGAAAATCTACAACACCTAGATGTAGGTGGAAAAGCTGTTCTTAAGCTCATTAGAAGTTTCCCAAGTGGTGTATGCATATACCTTGACAGATTTTTCACTTCTCAAGTTCTTTTGGACACTCTTTTCTCAGAGGCTGGAGCAACTGGAACAGGTACCTTGAGCAAAAAAAAAGTGCCTCATGCTTCAAAATTAAAGAAGGACTCTGAACTAGAAAGAGAAGGTCGGGGTTCTGTTGACCAATCAGTTAGATCAGATGGACAGGTGGCTATAGTAAAATGGTATGATAGCAGGCCAGTGCATTTAATTTCTAACAAGGAAGGTGCTTTCCCCTTGGACACCTGCCAAAGATGGTGTAGAACTGAAAAAATATATATTGAAGTGAGCAGGCCCAATGTTGTCAAGGCTTACAACACAGAAATGGGTGGGATTGATTTGTTGGATAGAATGATTAGTTACTATAGAATTGATTCCAGAACAAAAAAATGGACTGTTCGTGTAATCACTTTTTTGATTTTGCACTGGCAGCAGGGTGGATCGAGTACCGTAGAGATCAACATGCATTAGGAACTCACAAAAGGACATTTATGATCTGTTTGATTTCAGGAAGCAGTATGCACATCTTCTAGTGTATGGGAAACATCAAATGAGTGATGAATCAAGTGACAGTGACTATGAGCCACGCTTCTCAAGTTTGGCCCCTCATAAACGAGCTCGAGTAGCACATCCACCAGATGCCCTACAAAACAAAAATGTACTTCATATGCCAGAATTTTCTCAACCAGCAACAAAGAACCGGTGTAGGATGCCAGGCTGCTCAAACAACAAGGCAAGAATAAGATGTTCAACATGTAAGGTGTTCCTTTGCCTTCAAGAGAAGAGGAATTGCTTCCAGCTGTACCACAACTTTTAAATTTTTATTTTTTTCTACAATAAATGAAAAAAAAATAATATTAATTTTTCTAACTATACAAATATACTTGGAATTATGCAAATAAACTGTGTTCATGGTAGTTTGTCTTATTACTTTACCATATGAACCGATTTCCAAAGATTCTGATTCTTCAGAAAAATAAGGAAATAGGGAAGGTCAAAGTCCTGATGTCCCTTATGGGGGACATCACAATTAAGGGTTGTAAGAATAAAAAAAAAATGTTTAATAGTTTTACTGTGTCAATACTATCAAACAGTATCGCGTTAGCTCTCATACAGTGCAGACGTACTCGTAGTGTAGTGCAGTAGAAGTAGTGAGTCAGCAGTTGATTGTTCACGGTATTTAAGTGGAACAAAACATTGCATCAAATTTCGGTTAAAATCCGCCGTCTTTATGCAATCGAAGTGACCTACTTTCGCGCGGCCTTCAATTTTCGTTCGCGCTCGCGTTTCCGCGATCGTGAGTGAGTACGAGGGCTTTTCGAAAAGTATGTTCGCAAATTATTGACTATGGCTACGTCAAGTGGAAAATTGTTGAAACTACCCAGTTTTCTTGCCCCGGAGTTTGAAGAGCAAGAAGACGAGGAAAGCAACATCGAGAACATGGACACCACCAAACCATCAGAGATCCAGTGTTCACCGGATCGTTATATTAAATCAAATAAGCTCCATTCAGCCGCCGAGCATGCACTCTTCATCGCCTGGAAGGAGTCGGATGAGAAGAGAAAGCAGCTAGAGAAGAGCAACGTAGAACTTCAGCGGAGAATTGAAGACTTAGAATTGCGATTTCAAAAAATAGAACAGAACATTCAACAACCATGCAGTCCAGCAGTTGCTGAAAACTACTCAACTAATGAGGAGGAGTTGGCAAAAGAGACTGAGTGGATCAGGGCCCGTAACAAACGTACTACAAAGAAGAGGAAACTAAATAGTACTTTGTCTCCTGAACCAAAGAATGAGCCTACTGGTAACCATCGTCAGTTGAACAAAATCACCTCATTGCAGAAGAATAAAGGTGAGGAAATAAAGAACAAGAAGAAAGAAACGCCACCGCCACCAATCATAGTGGATGGTATAAAGAGCCTGGAGTCTCTTCATAAAAGTTTGAAAAAAGTGACTTCAGATGAAAAATTTAGAATAAAGCTCTTGAGTAGAGAGACTTTCAAAGTAAATTCAGTAGATTCAGAAACGTACAGAAATATTACAAAAGAATTAATCAACGATGGTTTCAACTGGCACTCGTATGAAAACAAACAGGTGAGACCCATAAGAGTGATGATAAAAAAACTTCATCACTCCTGTAGTATAGAATCCATAATGGAGGACTTAAAGGCTAAGGGATTGCTAGTGGTAGATGTAGTGAATAAGTTGAAGTGGAAAACTAAAGAACCATTAGACATGTTCATGGTTTCGTTCAGCGCAGAAGAGAATGTTAAGAAGGTTTTTGAACTTAAACATATTCTGGGTTGCAGAGTAGAAGTTGAAGCATTGAAGAAAGTTAATCAAATACCTCAATGTAAGCGTTGCCAGGCTTTCAACCACACTCAGGCTTATTGCAACAAGGAGGCCAGATGTGTGAAGTGCGCTGGAAAACATGCATCAAAGGAGTGTACGAAACCTAGTGAAGCACTACCGAAATGCATTCATTGTGGTGAAGCTCATCCTGCAAGCTACCGTGGTTGCTCTGTAGCAATTGAGTTACAAAAAATACGTAACTCGAGTAGGGTAGCCAGTAAGAATATAACATCAAAAAATGTTGTCGATTCTCAGGCTCGGAATGTGGCTAATTCTCAAAGTAGGCCCACTCAACATCAAAGTAGGCCCACAGAAAAGAGAATGACTTTCGCCGAAATCGTATCCAAAGAAAATAAATCGCAGATGAAGAAAAATGAAGAAGTAAAAGACACCTCACAAATCCTACAGCTCATCTTATCTAAACTTGATAAACAAGAGAAAATAATTTCATCCCTTCAATCTCGCATCGAGAAATTAGACAATAATAGACAACAAAAACCAAAATGATTCGTTCACTAAACATAATGGAATGGAACGCAAATGGACTCTTACAACGACAACTGGAATTGGAAGCAGTTCTAAACATAGATAATGTAGATATTTGTCTCATTTCTGAGTCTCACTTTACAAAACAGTCCTACATAAAATTTAAAGGTTACAGGACCTACCACGCCTTACATCCCAACAATGTTGCGAGAGGGGGGAGTTCAATCATAATCAAAGAGAGCATTCAGCATAATGAACACGTTAAATTAGAAACTGAACAAATTCAATTGATAGGAGTATGTGTGGAAGCAGTTAATTATCGATTTGTAGTTGCAGCTGTCTACTGTCCTCCTCGATATTCTGTCCTACTAGGAAACGAAGAACAGTAGGAAATAATTATCCATTGGAAATAAGAGAAATGACTGCAGAGAAAAGAAGAGCTAGAAGGAGGTGGCAGCATTCACGTTCTCCTCAAGATAAAAGATTACTGAATACTCTCACACAGGAACTGAAAAGAGAGATACAGTTTATTAAAAATGAATCAATCAACAGTTACTTGAGTAATTTGACAGGACAAGGCAACACTGATTACTCACTATGGAAGGCTTCTAAGAAAATAAAAACACCCATCCAACAAGTTCCCCCTATTAGGAAACTGAATAGACAATGGGCCAAGAATAATGAAGAAAAGGCACAGGCATTTGCTGATCATCTTGTGAATGTCTTCCAGCCAAACGTTGCAGCTCAAGAAGATCTAGAAATTGAAGGTAACATCATGCAGGAAAATCAAGAACTAATGAATGTCTCAGTAGAAGAAGTGAGAAAGGAAATAAAACTTATGAATGCTAAGAAAACTCCAGGATTTGACCTGATAACTGGCTTAGTCCTGAAGCATCTACCAAGGAAAGCACTCATCAAGCTAAAAAACATCCTGAATGCTTCATTCAGACTCAGACTTGTACCAGGAGTCTGGAAAGTAGCTGAAGTTATAATGTTACTCAAGCCAGGAAAAGAACCACATGAAGTAGCTTCATACAGACCAATTTCATTGTTACCTGTGTTATCAAAGTTGTTTGAGAGGATATTATTGAGTAGACTCAAGCCAATAATTGAGAGAAAGCAATTAATTCCTAATCATCAATTTGGTTTCAGAAAAAAACACTCCACAATTGATCAAGTACATAGGATAGTTAATATAATAGAGAAGAGCTTGGAAGAAAAAAAGGTTTGTTCAGCAGTTTTTCTCGACATAGGGCAAGCTTTTGACAAAGTATGGTTTGAGGGACTTCTTTATAAACTGAAGAAAATGCTTCCTAAGCAATTTACAGAAATATTGCAATCATATTTGACAGGAAGGTACTTTAGAGTCAAATATGAAGATTCATATTCTGATCTAAGAGAGATAAAAGCAGGAGTTCCGCAAGGAAGTATTTTAGGACCAGTCCTTTATCTTCTCTTCACTAGTGATATCCCTAATTTGGAGGAGAATACCACAGCCACGTTCGCAGATGACACCGCCCTACTAGCAGTAGACAGTGATGTTGGTATTGCAACAGCGAAGCTTCAGAGATCTGTCAACAAGATACAAGACTGGACCAAAAAGTGGAGAATGAAGCTCAATGAGGAAAAGTCGATTCATGTTAACTTCACCAACAAGAGAGCTGTGTACCTTCCAATCAACATCAATGGAATTAATATACCACATGAAAATCAAGCTAAATACCTAGGTATGACTCTTGATGCTAAGCTTCGCTGGAAAGAGCATGTCAAAAAGAAAAACTGAACATAAAATACAAGAAATTCTACTGGCTTATTGGAAGAAACTCATCACTTTCAATACCAAACAAATTGCTCCTCTACAAGCAGATCTTCAAACCTGTTTGGACCTATGGAATACAACAGAAATATGACAGCAGAAATGATAGAGTACTACGAACAGCTTTGGAGAGTTCTAAAAACTCTGTCACTGCTAAGAAAGATCAAAGAGGCAGTATTCAAACACCTCACAAAAAATAGATGATGGGCCAATTGAAAAACATATAAATTCTTTCAGACCAACAATTTCACATTATCGGCGAGAGCATGCCCCAAATAGGTTATATTTAGCTAGTGACTTATCATTCGTGAAAATGCATGGTGACTTCATATCTAGATATGGAAATGTTTGCTCCTACGAAAAATACCGAACAGTTGCTAGAAAGATGAATATTTCGGTAGTCAAACTTGGACACGAGGAGGGTGAAGGGTGAAGGGTGTGAGGAGTTTAATATGCACAGCAACACACACAACAAACAAAATCTGGATGATTCCTGTGAAATTTGTAAGAAATAAAAAAGACACATTGATAGGGCAAAGAACTCAAGAAATTTATACAATTCTGCGTATCCTGCAGATCTGCGTCATCGGCGGTTCAGAATCAAGGAGGCGGTGAAGAAGCCAGCGAAGGAGGAGGAGAAGACACCAACGGAAAGAAAAAGATGAAGATTTGACTTCAATAATCTAATGTGATGACATGGAAAAAGTAATTATGTTGCCACGTCTAGATATGTTTAAATCAGCTATATTCACTCACAGAATAATTGCACTCACAGAATATTGAAAGTTTTGTACCTGTTGGTAAGAAACAGAAACATTCAAAGCCCTTCGCTGCTGTTTGGCACGAAGCCTTATTTGGAAGAACCAAAGATGAATTAGCAAATTCTATCAGTTTTTTTCTGGCAAAACGGGATGCAAAACGAATCACTCTGTGGCTAGACAATTGCACAGCACAAAATAAGGTCTTTGTTTTCATTTTTTTTTTTTTTTGTAATAAATTCTGATGAAATTGCTTGTGATGAAATAATTATACGGTATTTTGAACCAGGGCATACATTCATGGCAGCCGATTCATTTCATAACAGAGTTGAGCTGTCAATGCAGAGAATGTGCAATAAATTTAACGATTTTGAAGATTTTGTTAAAGCTGTAAAAAATGCATCACCTAACACTGAAGTTTTGGCCTTGGACCTGAAACATTTCTTTGAATGGAAAGACTACTCCTCACAGTACAAGTTGTCCAAGACAAATCCTAGGCCCTACCTCCATGATATGGTTGAAGTCATATTCACAAGAGCATTAAAAACTATCAAATACAGGAATGACTTCCTCACTGATGAGTACACAGAATTGAACTTCCTGTCTGCTTCTATTACAAAAATAGGTATTCTTCCACATCCACAGGAAAAACCAAATTTATTGGCATAAGTGCAGCGAAAAGACAGAACATTTTGAATAATCTTGGTGGTTTATTCGAGAAGAACCGGATCACTTTCACATGATAGAATATTGAATCTACTTCAAGACGGTCACGAATGCTAAATAGCATTACTGTATTATTACAGTAATAATATAGCATACTAATAATACAGCATACTTTATATTATACATACAGTATATAATAAAGCACTACAAATCATTACGTATTCTTTTTGGTCAATTACTCTAAAGTACAGTAACACATTTATTATTCTCTTTAAAAATTTGTAGTAACTTACTCTACCTACCTAAAAATCATTATTTTCATCAATTTTAGTTTGCTTTATCTTATCAACTTTAATTATACTAATTTTTTGAGTTGATTTTTACATATAAAACATGAGCTACCTCAACTTGAATTTAAATAAAGACACTAAATATTTAATCAATTTGAATTTGACTGATTTCCTGAGTTAGGAATTTCTGTAATGTAAAATCCTTATGCATGAGGAGGATTTCTTACATAAAATTGGGGGAGGGAATGTGCAAAATTCTGTTTCAGAAGTTGTTGCTGCGTCTCATGGAGAGATTTCACTAGCAAGCTGTTTGAAACCAGGGTGAAGAAGTGGTTCCGGCAGGCTGGGACCAGAATTTACAATCAATTGAAAACTTCAAAATAATGGAATTGACTAGAATTTATTTATCACGTTATATAAGATAGTAGTCGAATAAAGATTAAAAATTTGTTTTGAAAAATATGTTGTCTCTCATGTTGTCAGTCTGTATTATTTCTTCTAGTAGACTACATATTTTTTTAAACAAATTTTTAATCTTTAGGCTATTCCACTCCAGTGCAAGAAGTGCCTAAATTCATTTTTTTATCCTGCTTCATTGGAGGTAATAGAGGAATTTTTTAGTGTGTTCAAAGTATCCAGGATGAATTTAAGTTATTCTTACTAATTATTTATTAAACCAGAAAAGTTCGTTCCGAAACGTCAACCCAAACTTAGCAATTGCACAAAGTTTCAGCCCGCGATTCCTGCAAGTCATTGTTACTAGAAGCAGCTCTATTTTGAATTTCACAACATTCAAGTAAATGTATGCAAAATTTTCCCTGTTTTGTTTCACCTGCAATTATTATCATTATTGCAATATAAATATATGATTTAATATTGTTTTAAACTTTAACAATAGAATAATCAAGAAAATGATATTTTCATAGTACTAATTTGAAATATGATTTGAATGATCATTCTCATACATAATGGCTAGTAAATTGGTAATGCTTGATATAATGGTCAGGGAGGCTAGTCATTAGAGTTATGAAGGAGCACAGCTGTAAGTACACCATTGCCTGAATCCCCTCTAGGCAAGGTGGCGCCGATATCACCAGGAGTCCCAAGAGTCGGAAGAAAAATAGTATACTTCAATCTTAATAAAAGACCATCAGAGAATAAGAAACATGCGGGTGTCCCATAACACAAAATGTATTTGTGTTACAGTTTGGTATTTCTATCCCTCTTTGACCTTTTACCTCTCTCTCCACTCAAAAATATAAAATCATTTATATTTCAAGGACTTTTATTAAATCTAGGAAATGATCTTTATTTAATCTTTCTTCGTCCTTTCTCCACTCTTGTACATTTTAATGGACCATTATTAAATCTTGATTAAATCTCATCTTCATTGTAAAAATAAAACTAGGCCTATTATTGAATCTATTTTGGAAATGTTTTCAAATACTAGGTTTCTGTTCAGCACTTTCAATTTCCCAACATTTAATAAATGCTAAATTTTCCTTGTTTTGTTTCACCTGAGATTATTATCATTAGGTCTATTATAATATGTATGTTTTAATGTTGTTTTAAACATTTGACAATGGAATGATGGAAAAGTAATATTTTTATAGCAATAGATTCAAATATGATAGGATTGTGTGAACTGGCGACTGCATGTAGAAAGCAGGAGAAATGTGTCCCTATGAGAGACAACCAACTCAAAGGAGCGTGAGAAGATAGTTTTGAGTGTGATGCAAAAGGGCATCTCGATTGCCAGGGGGGGGGGGCATATACATTTAGGTTACAATAGTAATCTTTTTAATCTGATTTAATTTGAATAAAATCCAAGATTTTATCGTGAAAAATTGCAACTTTCACATGGCTTGCGATCATCGATTTTAATCATTTATCAAAAAATGTTATTTAGCTATCTTTTTTAATAATCTAAATAGTTCTATATTTATTATAATTGACATTTCATGCCAAAGTCTAATCCAGACAGTTATTATAAGGAAATTGATCTTCAGCTTCTTGAACTAGGATTACACAATCCACCAGAAGGCGAATCAGGCGAACCTTTTACTATGGAGGGGGAAGGGGAAAAGCAAGAAAAAATCCCCCTATAACAGCAGCACCCTCGATCCTCCGCCAAAAACACCTCCAAACCATCATCCTCCCAACCCACTCCTTCGAAGTCCAAGATGACCGACTCCAATCTTCTGCCCATTTACACAGAAGGGGCCGAGCCAGACAGGGAATTTAAGTTGCTTATCCCAGATGCGTCCATGGAATCCAGCATCATAATGGTCTCCTTCTATGTGTCCTTTCTAGAAAAGACCCACTTCATACAACAGTGGAACGAGCATTCCACTGTGATCTCAGTCTGTCCTTCAGGGGATTCTTATGGATGCTACTTCCAATAGAATAACCCGAGATTGGAACATGTATTTTATGACAAAGGTTCTACACGAAGCAGCAGCCCTTCAAACCTTTTTTGAAACCTTGTATAGCTTGTATTTAATTTTTTATGTGTCCATACAGGCAGAAAGAGTTTATTCTAAACTTGAACTATAATTTTACATTATATCACAATTAATAAAAACAGTTTTTGCAGAAACTATAGGCACATCTAGAGCAATTAGATTATAGTGGTTATCTTTTGGTGTTGTGCTAAATATCCACATGAAATTAATACGACTTGATATTTCTAAAACCAATAATGGTTTATCTGAACAATTATTATGAAAACAATCTCAATAAACCAGTGGTTTATACAATATCAAGTCGTTTTCATAGATTATCATTCAAGTTATTTTGGATGATTTAGTATAGAAATTTAAAAGGAGAAGCAGCATGCCTTCATAATAACTGTCAAGTGTAAAAATGATTGTACATTCAATTTCTTGTGCATTAAAATTGTTCATCAGAAATGTTTTTATTCAAACTATTGACGGTTTGTTTTACTGCTAATTCTTAGATTCTACTTTTACCATTTTACAGGTATTAAAATGCAGAAGTTTCTTGAATTATTTTAATCTATATAAGAAACATAGTATAATATTTTGTGATACCCTACTGAAATTGGACTTTGAATAGTCATTACATTGTAATGATAATTTTGTGTTCAGTTTATCAACTAAGTTTTTCGTAATACTATCAATTGGCATATTTGTATCATTTTTAATAATGAATAATCATGTTCAAAAAAGAAGAAAATGTTTTAAGCACTTATAAATATATGTAAATTCAACAATTGCGGAATCGTTTTTAAAAATTTGAGTGGATCAGTACTACATATTGAAGAAAATCATATTGACTACGATTCAATCAGAAAGAGCAACAGCAGCCGACAAGTTTGCCACTAAGCTATGTGCTGCGATTCTACACGGAGTCGAGCAGACAACAAACCTACCGCCATTGTTCCTGTCACAATACCTTCATCTACCGCAGCTACAACCCCCAACACTGAGACTCAAGTGGAAATAAAGGTAGAATTTGTAAATGAGATATAGACGACTGTAATGACCCATGGACGACGACACCGGGAGGGTTCAGCTCGGAGTTCACCTCTTTGAGCAGCCTGGCATCAAGATAAAATTTGAATTTCGTAATATTGGTTATGTAAATGTTATGGCCACTTATCCTGAAATAAATTTCCAGATCCTAAAAACATTCTTTTTGAAAGAAATATTGAGATGTTTCCAAACTTTTCACCAAAAAGGGACTGCGAAAGCACACCCTTTCGATCCTTAGGGCTTGAGGAGATTTCAGCAAGAGGTGTCAGAAAAGTTACCACAGGGATAACTGGCTTGTGGCGGCTAAACGTTCTGTTGTGTATTTTACAATAAATAAATAAATTGTCGATTGTCAACTATCACCTGTCATCTCAAGTGTTGAAATAACAACAAATATCATTGCATCAGTCAACATTGAAAACAAACAATCAAAAGTACAATTTTCTCAAGCAGAAATGATAACCCAGAGAATATATGCTAATTGATCATGTCAAAAAATCAATGCTTTACAGTTTATGAGTTGTTCGATAGTAGTTTCAATTATTATAGCTCTGAAGAACTTATCTGCTGATCACACGCAATACCCACTTTATGTATGAATACAGGTAGCCCCTCCCCCTAGAGATTTTATTATAAATTCAGAACCAAAAAAGCACTATTATAAGACAAGCACTAAAATGGCATTACCCAACTAACGATCCCACTATCGACTTTAAGGGTTGAGAGGTATACAGTTTTATAAAATTTAAAAATGCTAGAAACTAAAAGGAACTTTGATATTGGCCTAAGTCATGCATAGCCGAAAAGCAATTATTATCTTTAACAAAACATTTTCAATGGTGCTTTGATAGAAAATGAATTGTTTTTAAATATAGTGAGGTCCACGTTATAATGGCAGTGTACGATTGACAATACTGTTGCTGTCCTTTTCTATCATACAACAAAACAGATAGCGCTATCTCTCTCTCGCTTTGCAATGTTGTCCGTTTGCCAGAATATTTTATTTTTACTTTTGACAGTGACTGTACAAAAGTAGACAAACAATTCTCAGCCGCCATTTTTTTCTTCATTCTATCAAAATACTTTAGTACACAAGTCGTATAATAGATTTAAAATGTATTTTTGAAACAATGAAATAATTTTTAGACATTACCGTATGAGAAACACAAATTAAAATACCTGAAATGACATTTTAAAAGTTAACTAACCATCCTAGACTTCATTCATGCTTCAGTTAGCATACACGTATAGGTTAGACCTACTCGTACCGGTATAAATAATATTGAAAGGTTATTTCAGAATTATTTCCATTGAAATTACTCATTTTAAATAGGTTTTCTATTATTTAAAAAATAAATTGAAATAGAATACCTACCAAATAACTTGATTTTTAGTGTTTTGAAACTCAGATTGGTGTATCACAGCTTTTTTAATTAGCCGCCATTTCAGGTTTGTATAAAAATAAAAATCTGATCTCAGTTATGAAAGCAAATTTTTGAATCAATTTATGAAAAAAATATATTCTTGATTAATTTGATATCAAATTGATTATTTTATCAAGGAAATGATAATTATTATTGATCAAATTTAACGAGATGAATTGAGTTCCAGCTGAGTACACTCGGTGGCAAAATGGAGAGACTTGGCAACATTTTTCTCCTATCTTTCTTCACTGCCATTATAACGTGGACCTCAATATAGGACTCTAGCGTTGATATAAGTGGTAAAAACAATGTCACCTCTATCAATAAAATATGAATTTGATTAAATACTGTGATTAATACAATGATTAGTACTATATAGGTACTTGTACTAAAATACTAGTAAGACTGAATGTTATATTTAATTGATTTTTTACCCAAATCCTGTTCGGTCAAAATTCGTAACTTGTCGGAGAGTAGAACGGCAGTAAGAACATCTTTCTCTCGTATGATGTTATGTCTGTGAAATAAATTTTTTTTCAATTTTACAGTTGAAAATAAATAACTTGAGTTCGGTAAATGATGAAAGTTTACAGCTGTATGTGATGAACACATACAGCACTAGCTCAAAGTTTTAGTGTAGCATTGTAATGAATTGCATTACTGTTAAATACATAATAATTATGTTACTGAAATACCGAGTTAATATGCTTTCAAATATTCATGAAATCTGACTGGAACTGGAATCTGGGGATGTTGGGTTGAATTCCCTTCAGAATATTCATACATTTTTCTTCAACTGTTATTTCCTCTGTTAAAAATATTCACAGTTGCGAAGTTCGTAAGAGTATTTGAAAATATGAGTTTTATTTGCCTTTGAAAATGATCGATAGATTTTGAAGATATGAAGAATTTTATAGAACATTAATGTAGAAGTTAATTTACTCCACTGGGATTTAGTAATCATTGAAGCAAGATTTGTACAATGGGTAAAGACTTTCATATGTAACAGTTTTTTATTAATCACTATCCTAAGGTGAATTATTGCTTGATTGAATATGAACTATGAATCACATGTGCCTCAGACTAAATAAAACAAATCAAGTCAGATACTAGAGTAACAGTATTTGTAGTGTTAGTAGTTTGTTCAGTGGCTGTTTCTGTAAAGGTTGGAGAGCACAACCACCAGGAATGCAGCAACATATGGATCTAAAATTCACTACATGGAAAATAATCAAATTTCTTATTTGGGAAGACGTTCAATATAGTTATTTGTGCAACTAGTGCGCAAAGTGACAGTTTGCTGCACCGAAAGAAACGTTTACGCCCGAGCCGTAGGCGAGGGCGGAATGGTTTCTTGAGTGCAGCAGAGGAACTTTGCGCACGTATTTCACATTTAGTTTTTCCTACATTTACCATTGAATATGAAAAGTGGGTAATTATGGGTAAAATTGCCTGAAATCCATCAAATGTTTTTCTGTGTAATTTTATTATTGATAAAAACCTTAATCCTAAAATCCTAAAGTCCTCGTTGTCCTTGGTTATAATATATAATGTAATAATTAACGCGTTGTGCTTCGTTGCACGTCTGCTCACTATAGCAGCCACAGCAGTCACTCTTACCAACTTCATTTTGATTTTGCTGCACTGGTGCTCCATATAACCTACTAAGTATTTTGCGTTGCCATGTTGCAAATCTGGAGTGCAGAAAAATTTTTCCCGCACTAGAGCGGAAAAGTGATTCTTTGCGTTCTGTAATCAGTGCAGCAATGGCCACTTTTCAACGTAACTGTAGGAAAAATAATTTACAAAAGAGTAAATGAAATCACAACATGCTCTGGTCATAGTCTTTTGGATGTGAATTTGGGATGTTCAATACCTCTTTGGGATTTAATACCTTTTTGGACAGATTTTCAATGTTTCACTATAATTATTGACTAAGAACCACTTGATTCACTAGTGTTTTACTATAATATCCTTGAGCGCAAAAAATAAAATAGAGAGACCCTTACCTTCGTTTCCGGTTCATCATTGCAGCCAGTGATCGCCTCAACATAAACTCGGCGAAAGATTTGAAAATCGACATCAACACTTCAGGTACAAAGTCATCAATGACAAATTCATCAAAAATGTCATTAGTTCTCATGAGCCATTGACGTAATTCGTCATCCTCAGGAGTTGTAAAACTGTTCATGATTTGATCCTTGCTTTTGGTATGCAATCCACTGAATTGTGAAACATTGGATTCTGCAAATTGAAATTGATTAATTGATAGATATTTCAAAAAGCTTTATGGCTGAATAATATATGAGAAACAGCAATGTAATTATGATTTAATCTCGGGAAATGGGTATTTACCATGAATATGAGTCGATGAGTATGAACGCATATGATGAATACATGTGTGGAATGATCTTGTGAGTACGGTAAACACAAAGTTATAGATAGAATTACGTACAATAGTTTTCTTTTACATCACACTAGTCTGAAACAGATGATTTCGAAACATAAGAAACGAATAATTATTGTAAATTTCCTGTAAATTTATCCAAATAAAATAACTTCTAACAAAGCGTGTTTTATGCTTTGATGAATCTGCTCAAATTGAATAAAAGTGTTCTAACATTTCAATACATATTTTGTAATATTCCAAGTAATGAAGTGTTCATATAAATCATGTAAGCCTGGAAACCACATAACCTGTCATAAGAGTTCCTAGTGGGCACCTATCTACATACTACTTTTATGTGATAAAATCAACTTTTTCAGATTTCTGTAAATAGTTGTTCAACAATTTGATTCCCTACGTTATAAACAACAAATAACAACATACATTCCTTTCAACAAATTGGATTTTTGTATAACATGAAAATGGTCGACATCAGAGCTGAATATTTCCGTACAAATTAACACAACATTTTTTGTTAGCATGTAATAGTGAACGATCACTATTGAACTGAAATAAGAGTAGAATCATGAAAACAAATATCTTTGAAATGTTCCAAGTTTTTTTACCATTGAAATGATGAACACTTGAAACATAAACTAGAAAACACTATAAGACTTAAAATGAAGTAATAAACTATTTAGAAATTACAAAATGAACAGGGTGGGGCAGGGAGATTGGAGATTTTCAATTTTATAGTTCGCAGCACCGTAGAGTCGGTAGTTGTTCGATAATATTGCACAATTGATGTTAATACATTGTCATTTAGTTATCATGGACCATAGAACCGATGTGGAACGTTCTTAAGAAAATAATAATATAACTGCAGCAGGAGGAAGTTTGGCAGCAAACATTGGACGTCGGTAGTGTATCCCTGTGGGGATATTTCAAAGGCAAGGTGGACCGTCAACGTCATATAATACAGGAGCTAAAAGAAATAGAAGTTTCTGAGATTTAATACTCTGTATATTACTGAGTTTACAAGACTGACCAATAGGCTTGTATGACAGCACATCTTTCCGATGTTATTTTTAAAAGTAAAGAGGAATTCTTCGACATTCAAGTGAATTCCTAAAATCCTACAATTGTAAGATTATAAATGGCATGATGGATACATGCAATTTCATTAGTAGCTCAATCTAATTTTTTCCATGAATCAATTCGTAGAAATTGCGTTATTTTAAATTAACTTCTTTCCCTGCGCCACCTGTATTCATGTTATAGTTAAATTTCAATTTGAAATAAAAATTCAAATCATATTACTTTCAAATTCGTTTGAATTAAAAGTCATTCACACAAATTAAAAACTATGGTTCTATAGATGCGTCAGATCGTATTATTACAAGGAAAGCCTTATGGAAATTAAGGGAAAGCATTTTTCTTGTATTACTTATCAGTCTACATCAGTGAGATTTATTATAATGGAGTACGAATGAATTTGCAGTTTTAGGAGGGTTCTATACTTTAGGTGAAGCAGCACTATAACCTATAACACTACGCAACTACACTGTATCAACATGGCAATAAAATATTTCATAAGAATCACAAATAGTGAATGATGGTTTTATTACTTTATGTGACTTCATTTTGCTTACTTGGTTGCATGGAATCGTCAACGTCAACTTCACAAGACGCTTCGTCCATTTTACATTGAAGATTTCTGAGTTCAGCGAGATCTGCCTGTGGTTTCTTACATGTTAAACTTGTTTCAGGAAGTTTCAGCTGATATGAGCAAGGAATGTAAACACCTGTTGAAATAATGCAATAAATTTCGTCTATTAGCTTCCTTGTACGCTGTGCAGTCACGAGCTGAGAAATGTAATAAGTATAAGATAATATTATTTTTTTATTTTCATTTCCAAAGCATTAATAATCACATTTTATTGAGGAAATTGATAATGTAAAGAACACTATTAAGGTTCAACTACTTTGTACTCATTAGGTCATTGCATTCACGCATTGTATTGGTTCTAACGGAAATACAGGCCGTCAGATTGGAGTGGAAAATCCGCTTTCTAGCAGCAATAGTGTATTTCAGTAAATAACAAAGAACTCAACGTGATTTGAGGTTGAGAGGTAGAGAGTACTTAAAAAGTCCTAACTCCGCCTAATAAAGAAGTTTTTCATTTTCATTCAGCTTGCTATGGTAGCAATTATTGGTGATTGGCAATTTAATCTTGGCTCTGGTCATTGATTCTCGACTTTTCACACTGAATCACTTTATTTACTGAGTATTTAGCCAATATCTTACAAAATAGAATGTATCAATGACTGTGGTAGAGTATTATCAGGTCCTCTTTTGAGGAAAACTAAATAAAGTTCCAAAAAACTAAATCAACCAAAGATATGGAACATATTTTCCAATAGAAAACTGTAGGAAATAGAGCTTGAATATCCTGATAAGAAACTGATTAAATTTGTGGGTTTGGATTGTACTCCTTGTAGGAGCCGTTGTAAGTGAAAGATTCTTAGGTATCAGAACATGAATTTTATCACGGCTTATCTTACTGGTAATTTTCTGCAACCTCAATCATTTTAATTTTGTACTATGAATAAATCTACTAATTGTTCCTAAATTACTTCACTCTCAATGTCTACTAGAAATTACAATACACTTACATAATTGCGTTTGAATTCAAGCAATAATAATTTTCAATATATTCATTCGAAAACAATACTGATGTAGGCTAGCCCTACATGGATACTTATCATGTGAGCACGGTTGCCAAGGAGACTATTTTAGCAACGAACGTTTACAAGTAAATAACAAGTTGGAGTTTTATGAGAGATATTCAGAGATGATGTTTTATTTTTATCTTGCTTGTAAATGTAAACTTTAAATGAATAAAGTGTCAATTACAAAAGCACATTTACAACAATACTATATCATTTTATTAATTTTCTCTAAAATAAATATGGAATGAATTCTGTTATGTTAATATAGTTATCACTGCACTTGATCAGTGCATTATGTACTGCTTACAACTGTCCCATCGTAATCTAATTGGTTTAATTCGTGCTGTTGGTTGACAATACTACTTGGAGATTGAAATAAAGATGTGACTGAAATGCGCGAATCGTTCAACGTAACTGTCTTGAAAATAATTAGGAACTAGTCAAAGTAGTTCATATACTAAGTAGTTTATTCATTTACTACATTTATGTAGTTCTTTATAATATGACAGGTTAGACCACATATTCAACTCGCCTATGAAAGAAGCTCACCTATTTGCTGACCGTAAAGTAGAATGTGAAAAAATTGAAAGTAATTTGCAAAAAACAAAGACACTATATTTAATTATGTATCAAAATCATGTTACGTATCCCGTATCAAATTTACACTATTGACTTGAGTAACTGGGTATGACAAACGTTCGAGATCAGCTAACGACGTAAAACATCGTCAACCCGTTAGCATTTGAAAGCAGTTTTTTGACAATACCTCCTCACATGTTCCTCAACAATATATTAGTACAGTACTTGAAGTTCGTCAACAAGATCTCCAGCCCGAAGGGCTCGTTAGTAATATGATAGAGAACGATGATTTATGGCATCAAGATATAAACTGTAAATTGTATTTTAATGAGATAATTTCTATAAAAATATTATTATTACCATTGATTTTGGCAACAGGAGCGTATCCATGATACTTGATATACTGGCGTACTTGAACCCATGACCAAGGTTCACTTTTACAATTATCAGATAATATTCCATGGGTGAATCTGGCTAATTTTGTCTGAAAAACAAGAAAACGGAATTAGATAAATAAAAATTGGATTTCTATAAATATTATTTATTTTATTTAGCTTATGGCATACAACACACACGCAGGTCTCAACAAATATAATCATTGTACATGAAAAAGAATACATAGAATGAATAACATATCTTAGGGCCGGTTTGCGAGCTCGGGATTTAGCTAAGTTCTAGACTTTAAACAGCTGGAGTCGGAAAATTAGCTTTCCGAAACGGGACGTAGACGTAGTTCAGGTTTAAATTAAATTTCGAAAAACTAGAAAATTGAACACAAAATCAAATAAAGAGAAAATAGTGTTAAGTTTCAGCTATTTTGAATTATTTAGGAATGCTTCAATTCGTCAGGGAAAAACGTTTCCAATTATAGAAATGGGAAAATAAAGATTATCATGAAAACTGCGGCTACGCACAGTTTCGGAAAGCCAATTTTTCTGAATCCAGCT
The DNA here is from genome assembly GCF_014356525.2 of Nilaparvata lugens. NCBI lineage: Eukaryota > Metazoa > Arthropoda > Insecta > Hemiptera > Delphacidae > Nilaparvata > Nilaparvata lugens. Next base: position 18,321,758 of record NC_052518.1, on the reverse strand, counting down.
GTTCAAAGTCTAGAACTACGGCTACGCACAGTTTCGGAAAGCCAATTTTTCTGAATCCAGCTGTTCAAAGTCTAGAACTAAGCTAAATCCCGAGCTCGCAAACCGTCCCTTAGTGATTTATAGAAAGTAAAATCTTCAAGTCACTTTTTCCTAGAATAAAAGGCATACCTCCAATGAGTTTAAATAAGCTATTTACGCCGGTGCAATCAGAAAAATATGATGTATTACATGCTGTGTTCCAACATAATATATATAGTCTGAACAACTATATCATCTGGTAAACGTTATGAACATTTGAAATTCATTTGTCAAAAGTTTCTTACATTAAACATTTGAAATATACTAGTTCAAGTTGAACAAAAACACAATATCTTAAACTAAAAAATAGCATGAAATAAAACTTGATTAATCATGAAAACAAGATGAAAAGTAGAATTTTTCAGGCACCACCATCTTTCTACTGTCTTTATAATAATAATGAATTTATCTTTATGAAATAATTTGGAATTGTACAATATACCACATCAGTGATAATTTGTTTTATAAAATAATTTGGAATTGTACAATATACCACATCAGTGATCATTTGTTATCAATTAATTGATAAACGTTGTCAATTTTAGATTTTTCAAAAAAAGCAAAACAAGTTTCACTGTACATATATGTTCATTCCTGTAGAATAGGAAGGAAATATTCGATAAAAATAATGTGGTTTAAGAATTAATAATGCTTTGAATGTTTGAAGGCGTTTAGAGACAAAATATTCTATTCAGATTTGAAATTTTTACTACAATGATTTTGGATTTTAGATGAGAATAAGTGACGAAAATGAGAATCAGCTATAATATTTTATTCAAAATTATAATAATTCATATCATTAGTCTTTGTCCTGTTTGAGATAAGAAATAGGGTTGTGATTCAGAAATTATGTTAGTTCTTCAAAGTACCGTAACTAAGTTATTTACATTCTACGATTTGGAAGTATCCACAGTTTTGTAGGTCTACAAATATGGTAAATTCAACATCATTTAAGGATATTATTAGCAACTAAGGAATAAGCTATTTTCTTATAAAATATATTTCAATATAAACTCACCAATGAAGCTGCTCTCTTCCCGAATTTCCATGATAAAAATTCTTCGTTGGATTTGGCCGCATAAGGATGTAATTGTTTATATATTAAACTTGTAGCTTCTTCCGTTACAATCGGATAGTTTTTTAAGCAATATATAAGGGCTTCTTCAAATTCCATGCCTGAAACTGTTTGTCTCACTTTCCTAGTGGATAAACAATATTTATCGCCACCTTTATATCATTGAATGAAAGATTTTCAAGACACAGAATGCAAAATATAGATAGCCGTTGCTCAAAAATTGACTATTAGCAACCATTTTATCAGTGATTGGAGATCAATCTTTCTCATCAGTTTGTAAAGTTGTTTTTCTATGGTTTGCAGAGTGCTTTCTAATGCAGAAATCAACCAAACAAAAGAACAATTTCAGAACTGTTGTTCAATGTACAATTCGAATAAAATTCACGAAATCAACTGAAACAAAAATCACAGTTTAATCAAAGTTTTGTTGAACTTGTATTTTACAAAATTTTCTACAATATTAAAGGTTTTCAGTACTTTTTAGATTTGAAATTAATAAACAGAAGGATAATCACGTGTGTACTAAATTGTTGAATTAAGTGCATCCTTTATTAATAATTCATTATTTTACCTCAAAAGACTAATTGGATTAAACTAAATAAACATTCATAATCATAAAAAATGTACAACTCTAATGCGTATTATAATGTAGAAGAAATGAGCTGATTGGAGTGAGGTGGAATAATGTTCAAATCTGGAATGGGTGAAATTAAATTATTTTATACGGTATTTAACATTATTTTACCTCACTCCAATTAACTCAATTCCTTCTACATTATAATGCGCATCTTTATACACTTCAATTCCACCTCTTGTAAGCCATGACGTGAAGAAATTGTTGCACTAAACTCAATAACAATTTAATCTGTCATTGATCATTCCAATTGTCAGTTCTCATTTCATAGAGTAATGATTCATTCTGAAAAAAATATTTCACTTTTTGGAATACATATTTCTCCTCAAAAATTTACTGAATTCTTATTACTGTCGATATTACTACATAATTTAATGAATATTTCGAGCAATAAAATAGAAAATTATATTATTTATGTGTGGGACAATTAGAAATAAGATGGATCTAGAATAACGATTCATTTGTTTTGAAATTCGATACTCACTCAAATTTTCGACTCAAAATTCCTTTTAAATTTTCATCAGTGGATTTATCTGCGTCCTGTTTTCGACTCGTAACAGGAATAGGATTAGGAGTAGGTTTCGAAATTAACGAGAAATTTTGAGGATTCTTCAGCAAACTTGTGCTTCCAGCTTTGATAATTCTTATCAGCTTGTTTTTTCCGTCATGTTTTATAAGAATTTTGCCATTGGAATTCACAGTGAGAGCTTGAACGATAATAGGCTTTGGACACGGCGTTGAGGTTTTAGGTTTTGCTGATGGAAGATGTACCAATTCCTGATTTGAGCGGTAAAGTTTAGACACCTCCGGAAGAGGTTTTGGTTCAAATTCACTTTCTTTCTCTGACAGGGAAGGTAAGTTCTTCAACTCAGCAATGCATTCTGATTCGATAGAAGATTGAGATGAGCTATGAGAGGCTTTCAAGAGTTCACTGCCAGATGTAACTGTCAATTTCTCAGGGTTCAGATGATGTGGTTTATTCCATAAATTCGAGCATTCAGGCTTCGTGTGATGAAGTTTATTCAAACATTTCGATCTTTCTGCGATTTCAGATGTTGTGCTAACAGTCTGAGAGGCATGAGAAGGAATGATTTCAGACGTTGTACTAACACTCTGTGAGGAGAAAGGTGAACCTTGTCGAGATGAAATTAATCTTGTACTATCCAGTTCCAGTGAATCAGGTGATTGGGAACCATATCCAGATGTATTCAAACTATCAACAGATGACGTTTGAGAAGAAAGTGGAGAAGAGTTTGAGTCCTTCAACTTAGACCTTTTAGAATCACCAGATGTTGTTGTATTTGGAGTGGAGTCTGACTGTGTGAGAGTGGATTGTGAATTATTTTCCATAGCCGTAGAGCAGGAGGTTGAACTATAATGACTGAGTTCGTCAGCTAATTGTCTGACTAGTTCGTCGGTAAGAGGAGATCGGCCTGGATAACTAACAGATAGATTTGGCAAACTTTCTGAAGAGAATAATGCCCCTGAATAAGGGTCGGGGTCAATGCTGTTTTGGGAAAAGATATCATCGAACGGTATGTTGTTTTCTTCCATAGATCCCTCGTCTTCAAACAATCTCCGTTTCTTGTTAGGGGATTTGTCTTCTTCACTTTCTGACGAAATAATTGTATGTTTTTCATCCGTATGAAATGATCTCAAACGGTTCATAGTATCGTTTGCGATATCACAGACTGATATTTCTGCTAGTCTTTCGAATCCTGAAAAAATACACGGAAAATTGGGAATCAGGAATTATATTTAATATTGCCATAGTTCACTATCAATTTCATAAAACTGTCAAATAGACATTTATTATTAAAATACATCATATTGAATCAGAAATTCTTTATCGAGCAATATCCTGATTGTAGAAAAAATTATGATGGATTGATATGAAGCATCAAAATTATAACCTGCTTGACCCACTCGAACTTGAACATTTTCAAATTACAGTACTTTGGAGCTCATGTCATAATTAATAAGGTTTTGACTGTAGATAAACTCAATGCATGATATAAATTCTTCTATGTATTGATGTAAACATCAGAACAAATAATAAAAGAAAAAGTTTCAGATATGTTTAGTTTGAAGATTTATACAGTAGAAGATTGCAAATCATTTTACAATTATACTGAATTTCAATTTCAAATGGCTTACCTGGGGAAACAGATAAAAACAACTGATAATGTATTTCTATGAAATTATCTAGTTGAACTATTATGTTTCTAAATAATCCACAGAGAATTTGAAAAAATGTGGGTTTGTAAACAAATCTGAAATTTTCCACCATCTTCAACTTGTTTATTAATGAGACATTTCTCCAAGGGTGACCACTAACGACAGAACAAGGTGTTGAGCATGTGTGAGCAGACCTAATTTCCACATCATTTGTGAACATACATGTGTCATCAACAAAAGGCTTCCAACAAAATTTTTGAGGTTAGGTTATTGTATCTTCGATGTTTGTTGTTAATTCGCTGCTCTATCTGAGTTAAATTATTTTTGTATCATTATAATTTGTCATTATTCCCGTGATTTAATATTGTTATTGGTTGTTTATTTGATGTTAGAAGCTGCTATCAAGCAACTGTTTTTCGTTCGAAGCGTTTGGCGTGAATGTCTTTTTCGTTGACGACATGTCCGTTTACACATGCTCGACACACTTGTGCTGTTGTTAGTGGCAACCTTTACTTCCAATTCATGCTAGTTGTGATTGCCGAAATATTATAACAATACCTAGGAGTATTTTCAGAGTTATGAGAGCCTGTGGGATTTATTACAAACTTATATGTAGATATAATAAGATTATTATAAAAATACCTGGGAGTATTTTCAGAGTTATGAGAGCCTGAGGGATTTATTACAAACTTATCTGTAGATATAATAAGATAATACATTAAGTTAAAATTAATATGGGTTCAACAAATTTCAACAATTAATAAGACTGGTGCTGTTGCCACCATAGATTTATTGAAACTTCAAATCGAATGATAGAAGTCGGTTAATCAATTTAAATAATTACTTCAGTACCGTATTACTTACATAACTTAGAATAAATTATTTCGTTATTCTTGTCATTACTAATTTGAATCAAGATTATACGATACATGCATACTTGACTTATTGGATATCGAACGTGATATGAACTTCATAGAACATTTATAGTTGTTTAATATTCACCATGAAGAATATTGACCAGAAGATAAAAGAAGTAAAGCGATATGAAAAGCGATGGCAGTAGAATGATGAAAGTCGGAACAGAAGACGACGATGACCATGAAGAATAGCTTCAGGACATTAGGATGATGTTGATGATTAGGATGATACATACAAAAATGAACACACAAGTGACAGAAAAGAAATGAGTACTGCATCTAACTATCTCAGGTTTTTGTTCTCACAAATTTTATAGTTAGAGTTAAGCCAGTTACACACACATCGATTTTTGGACGTACGATTTTTTCCGTCCTTATAAATTCTATTGGATTAAAGGGAACTTGACAAATATAATTTGTTTGACATCATCTGTTTAATCTAATAGAATTTAAAAGGACGGCAAAAAATCGTACGTCCAAAAATGTATGTGTGTGTAACTAGCCTTGGATAAACATACCTGAAATTTGATTGACAATGAAGTCGAGATCGAGTAATTGTTCAACTGGTCGATTGAATTCAGAATGAATGAAGTGATACATCAAACGAACTTTGAAGCTTCCCCATCCGTATTGGTTTACATCAGCAGTACGCTTTCTGTAACAAACAATGGAGATGGAGTTATTCAGTTACTAGACTTCATAAATTAGTTAAATAATAGTTAGATTAGTTGATTCAAGTCAACAGGATTCCCAACTTTCACCAATTATTATTTTATGCCAGTTTTAGTTTGATGGAAAAAAACACTGTCGAAGGTCTATATGGCTATGACCCTCCAAATTAGAAAAGTTTTTTTAGCTTGAGTGTAATTTATTAGTCAATAAGCTTATTGACAAGATCGCTCGAAAAGTCATCAGGATGAAAGAAAGTATTCTCTTGCAAAATGTAAAATAAACGAGATAACTTTATATTATCTCAAAGTTGATGACAGAATGAAATGAAAACACATATATCTGTAGAAAGAAAACTGTAGAATTTGACGATATATGTGTGGTTTTATTTCATTATGGAACGGTTCTACAACATCGACAGTGATACAGTCGAATTTTTGATTACAGAAGTTAATAGCCTAATACTTTTGATGCAATCACTTACCTCTTGGTGAGCTTCAACACAACAAATTGTTCTTCACATGTAGGATGTAAATAGACCACAATTTTATCTATGAACTTTAGGGTGTCATCATCAAGAGGTGTGAATTTCAGTGACCAATTGTGAGTGTATCCTTTCAAAGCTTTGTTAACAGCTTCAACATCAACATTTCGCTTCAAATTTGTCATTGTTAGAGGTACAATCCTTGCTGTTATCTTCAATCTGTTGAAATTGTGAACAATTGGGATTTAGATTTCGCAGAAATTACATACACACACACATAAATCTATAAAAATATACAGCTTGAAATATTACTGAGATGTTGCAATTATTCAAATGCAATGAATTAATTATTATTATTAAACGAAAATCCAAAGTAATGCTGTAATTCACTCCAAAGACTTCTGCTACTGCAAATATTGACAACAGGGTATTACAGCATTTACATTGGATTTTCGTTTAATAATAAAAAATATACATAATCAAGGAGATGATAAAAATCTTTATTAAATATTCTACTTATTCAAATTCACGATAACACATATCTTAAAATAATATCAGAAAAAGTATTAAGGAAACGTCGTATGGCTTCTCATCTCATTACAGTTGAAAGATCTAGTTGGAAATAGATACAGTTCTGTTATTCAAATCTTCACTAAACAAATAGGTTAATGCACACATGGTGTGGTAATGGCTTGGGTGTTGGTAATGAGAAGAGTAATGTTACCAGTTGAGGGCCGATGTCTTCCATCACGTGAGAGTAGACTGAGCAAAATCTCTTGACAAATCAGGGATTGAACATCAAACCAGCAATAAATTTACCTGTTAGGACAGTGTATTCTGTAATACAGAATGTATTTGTAAATTCCAATAAATAAAATGAAGTGTCCCAATTCTGCCTGATAATGCTTCCTACACATTCAAAACAGTGTAATCACTGTTTCAGTTTGTGATTTTTCAAATTTACTTGCATTGTCATGTAAGTTGAATTGATGTGAGTTGGATTAACATTTGTACTTGAAGTCAATAAGAAATAACTGGGATGAATAAAAATTATAGGAAAATATTATTTATAAGCTCACTTTAGAATTTGGTCCAAGGCACAACTCAATTTACTACATTCATATTTTATTATCACACCTCAATAAAAACAACTGAAAATATTAATCATTGAACATTAATTATTGACCACATCGGACAAGTTAAAATTGCAGGAAAAAATTGAAATCAAAAATTGAAGGAGGCGATGTGAGTTTTTCATATCTCGTGAGTGGCAATGGACCACTGCACTAGAAAATATAAGGTGTGCACTGTAAGAATCTCAACGCATGATAGATATCAACCCATTCAGAATATTTCCCTAATTTTAAAAAGCATATTGTTTTTGTGGTGAGCTTCTTTAAACGCATGCTTCTGAAGTATAGATGCATCAAACTTGTAAGGCTTAAATTGAGATTAGGGATGTTGACTTTAAAATGTGTCAACTTTTAAATGATGTCATTACTGTTCAAACGATAATTGGAAACTTATGAAAAACATAAACACACAAAAAGGAATTAAATAAACTTACTGTAAAATCTTTTTCGTCGAATCATCCCCACGAAAGTTGAAAGCATGCAGTTGATCGACATCTTTCGATGTGACTGGTGGTACATATTTGGGCGCCAGTTTTGAATAATAATCTGAATCATCTGGCGTCCACAGACCTCCAACGTTCGATTCTTTTGAAGAATGACTGCTACTCCGACCATCATAATTAGGACTGTCCAATTTTTGTTCTTGAAATTTTCTTTTTCTAATGTTTCTCGTCGATCTTGAAGGGAGAGCGTTAGATCCATACATCTGTAAAATATAATATATTGTACAGGCTTGAGCTGTAATAGTTGTAATGTATCTACCATCAAGTGTATGTAAGTTGGTGTAATTTTTCGGAAAATAGTATTAATTTAAATTGAATGTATGATAGGGACTATTTTACAACTGATATTTATAATGACAGCATAACAGCTATTTGTGCAAAGTTTGACTTATAACATGAGAAGTTTGTAGTGTGTAAAGTTTTTAAAAGTGTAAACATTATAAACGTTTTGCAAAGTTTGATTTATAACGACAGCATATCAGCTATCTGTGCAACTTGTGTGCAAAGTTTGACTTTGCCGAGAGAGAAATAATATGGTCCATGAATAAGACCATCTATCTAGTTCGGTAAATGTTTGTGCTCATGCTCCAACCAAGAAGATTTCTCTCATCACATGATACTAAATATATATATTTTCTCTCATCATATAATAATTATCAACTTATTTGTAGAATCTTCGTCGATATTGTGAAGCTCCATAGTCCAGTGGTCAAAATAGAAAGTGGAATTGAAGTGTTTTCATTCAATAACAATAATAATTTATTGATAGCCTAAAGACTTTTTTATACTTATGGAAAGAATTGGAGCAGAGCGCAGATGATCTTTTATGTGATCCTTTCAAGTGCGCAAAGATGACAAGATCTAACACCTCTATTTTATTAGTAATTGAGGATGTCTTTGCAAACAAGACGCCTTATTTTAAAAGTTAATATAAGCTCTATATTATATTTGATTACATTTGAAAATAAAAAAGTTGCAGAAGTACGTTAAAGTGAAAATAGCCGAATTTTTCGGATGAAATTTGAAATTGCAACGAAGACCTCATGAATAACAATTTTTATGCTGAAAGCTGTCTTGAACAACTTCATCATAAAAAACACCCTCTTGGAGCTAACAGCAGATCTTTAAGTATATGAGCTGAATGATTTTAATAAAATAGATAAAATTCTTACATCAATAAGAGAAGTTAATCGCAGAATTTTCATCTTCAACCGGCAGTCTCTCAGGCGTGTCTCTATTGTGTAAGATTGTTTCGACAATGCTTCACTTTCGTTTTTCAGCACAGCCAATAGCTTTTCCCATTCTGAAATGAAAAACTTATAAGTTACGAGATTGTTAAACAAAAGTTTATACATATATTTTTTTCTATTGAAGATGAAAAACATCAATTTTTTGATATTATAATACGGTTCTCTCCTTAGTATGTAACATATCAGCTGAAACTGGAAATTTCTACCACCAGACATGGATGAAGAACCTATCTTAGATCTCCCTCGCATATAAAATAGACACAATTTGAAATATTGATTAAGAGCTGAAGTGTGAAATGATAAAGTGTGCTTCAGCAAAATATTGTTCTAAATCATTTTATTGAAGCCTCCGTAATATATTATGTAATCAGACAATATCAGATTGGAATAAGTGTGATATAGGAGTCAAGAAGTCAAGTAGAGTCACAACTAGTGCATTGACATCCTTAAACATGCACACAATAAAGCACCATTCAAATGTCAAAGCTCACGTAAACCCAGAAAAACTATCTCTTTCTGTTTATTTTCAATGTTCATAACTTACTCATTTCCTTCCTTCCAGTTGATGAAAGACAATCCTCCAAATTATCATCCATTATATTGGTAATTTCAATTCAAATTTGTTGAACTCACTAAAGTAATATATGAGTCGAACTCATGCGGGCAGGTATCTGTAAATGAACAATCAATTTTAAATTGTTCAATTCTGAAGATAGCCTGGAACAAGAAATAAATTATGCGAGGCTTCACAGATGAATAATGTGAATGTATTGCAGTCTTGTTCACATGATGGTTGCTTATAATAGCTTGCGATTTGAGTAGTAGAAATGAAGAACACATAGGTCGCACAATTTCAATCAGCGATTACTAGGAAAGTTGACAGGTGTTTGAGCAGAGAACAAGGACAACATAGTTTTTCATAATCACCAGTCTTTCAAGAAAATTACAGTAAAATCATAATCAAACTGGTAACATCTGTCAGCCCTTTCAAGTACTAAACCGATTAGTTACTGTTTCTCTGGCTGTTATTTGAAACTCTCGAGGATAGAAGTGGTGAATTACTAGAAAACTACAAACCAACTTCTAACAAAGAACATATATATTCACAGTACCTCTAACAATATTGAGGTAGTGCCATCTCAAGTAGAGCGTTGTCCATATCGAGTTAACACTGAGAAAATGATCTAATTGATTTGGCAAACAGCAATATTAATCGACTCGATATTATGCTACTGACTAATCGATATCAAAAAAATTAATCATACACCAATAAAATGATAATATTACAGTATTGTTTATAATAGATATACTAGATAGTATACAATTATATACCAACGTATATAATTATATACTATTTTATAATGCTAATTTAAACAGGAAACACTATATAGTTATGTGAAAAACACTTAGGGCCGTTTGCACAGTATAGATTGCTAAACTCGATTAAGTTAATCGAGTTTAAGTTAATCTTAAAGTTTAAACTCGAATCGGTTTTCTCAGTGCATTTACTAATCCAGTTTAAGTTAAACTAGTTTAGCGTTAAGTTGGTAATAGAATGCCATTGTTTATAATAACAGGAAGGCTAATTTTTACAGGAAATTTGTTATTTGTTTACAAACCATCAGTAGATTGAGGTTATGTAGCTACTATTTCCTCGTACCAAATCCACAGAGCTGTAAGCTATACGGTAATAAAAGTGAAAAGCGATCAAGAAGTTCTTCATAAAATGATGGAATGCTATATTACTATTAGATACAATTTATATTTAGTTGGCACCAAAAAATATATTTTAGAATGTAAGAAAAAGTTATTTTGTTACGCTTAAATCTACTACGGTATTCCTTGATTATTAGAAATCTTTCGAAAGCAAAATATTATGTGTTTCTCTATTATGTGTTTTAAGAACATGTTTTCTAATCAAAGACCACTGTTAAAAATATTGTCTTATTTTCTATCAAGTGATGTATTTAATCAAATACTAAATTGGCAGATGCTTTACTCAAGCATAACCGTTTAAAAAATTCTCTATCGTCCCACAAATTTGAATGGTTCGTTTTTTGCCTAATTTTTCTCTTTCGAAATTTCTTCGCAGTCATCTTTATCAATCGCATTAAAAACTTCTATCAATTCCTCCATTATAATTATATTTACATTCAAATAATGATTCACTGTAACCTAAATAATAATTATTATCGTCTACAGAAGCATTAAAAACAACCGTTGAAAAATAATTTACTATCACCTGTTTCCCCATCAAATCTTTTTACAGATGTCAAATTAATCCAAATTATTTGGTTTAAAACTCCTGATTTGGAGGTTTAAACTTTCCAAGATTTTAAACTCAACAGAGAGTTTAATTTAAACTGATACTGTGCAAACGGAATTTTAGTTTAAACCAAAAAAAATCCAGATTTGGTTTAAGCTTTAGCTGTGCAAACGGCCCTTAGATACTTACATTATTATTGGAAATTGTCGATGGCTGTACCACCTTTGTCAACCATGTAGGGAGTAGTGTTGATTTGTTGTTCAATTAAAATTTATTAATGTATGGTGCACAGTGGATTACAAACACTCCCTACATGGTTGACAAAGGTGGTACAGCCATCGACAATTTCCAATAATAATGTGAGTCTCTAAGTGTTTTTCACCTATCTATACGGCGTTTCCTGTTTAAATTAGTATTATAAAACTATAAAGTGTTTTCTGTTATGTGCTACAAATGATATACTATGGTATATAACAGAGACGTCAATAAGGACAGCATTGCTTCGGCTTGCTACTTTACAGTTTTGTACCCCGCAAGGCTAGCTCTGTATCAATCGACTCATTACTGAATTATACTCATCAGAACTGATATGAATTGTTCGATTGAAATAATTCTTTACATTGCTGATAATGTGAACCTAGACCACCGATCATTAATCTACTCTGCAATGAATCGGGACCCGAACGTGCTATATTTTGATCAGTGAGGTAGGTGCAGTCTGTGCAGATCTAGGTATATTATGTGCAGAAATAGGGTGATTAATTAGGAGATAAAATAATAAACTTAATCCAATTAGACACCAATAACCCCATTTTTGATAGAATCATGCGAATTTAAACCCAAAATTTACAGTAATAATTCATAAAAACATATGAATACACTAACATATGATCAAAATAAGAATCTTCCAGTAGTATTAAATTTATTTACTTCATATCACTTGAAAATGGCATAAATGTCCGAAACATGTAGTGATAAAATATTTCAAAAAAGGGTACTGAGATTCTTATTTCTTTATATTTATAGGGTGATTAATGTATGGTGCACAATGAACTACAACTAATCATTATAGCTTATGATATTATTTTAAGTATAATGGGTTTATTCAAACTGAAAACAACGATAATTATATACCGTAGCCAACTATCACATATTTTATTTATGACTTTGTATGCAACAATCTTACAATCAATCTACGTGAGAAACCAACAATACAATGAAATTCAAAATTGCCATTGAAAATATAAAGGAAAATGGAAGAGTTAAAGATTAGCTTGTTATAGCACATGCATACCTCAAGCAGAACAGAAACTCTTAGATCTCATGATTTGTTGGAAATTAATGAATTATAATATTAATTAATATATTATAAAATTCTTATTAGGGATTCTTGATAAATATGTGTGTAATATTATTTGTAATATGTGTAATATTCTGTTTGGTGTGTTTTGGGACTTCCATATTAAGCTTTTAAATTCCGAATTGAAAATGTAGTGTTTTGTTTCAATGTGGAAATTAGTGAAAAATTGAAAAGTTTCACATAACCTTTATTTGGACAATTTATTTTATGAAATTTGGATAAAAAGAATTTTTGACTGTAGTCTGTTTCTTTGTCCTCAAGTTGATTATGAATGATAAATAAATAAATAATTACATGATTGTAATTTAATTATTATATAAATAATAATAATTATTATTATTTATATAAATAATAATAAATTATTATTATTTATATAAATAATAAATTAATCTTTTAATTTATAGATAAACTTATTCATACAAATATTTTTTCACTTGGGTAGCCAACTATGTTTCAAAGAAATATTTGATAGGCTGGCAACTGATAAACATGTGTGTACACAGATGTCGTCTTACTTTGCCACTAACGCAACTAACTAAAGGCTGCCCACTAATGGAAGGACATGCATGTTTTGACATCAACGAGAGGCTTCTAACATTAAATAAACAACTAATAATAATAAATAAATTACTGGAAAATTACAAATTATAATGATAGATAGGCCTAAATAATTAATTTGATCCAAGCCTTTCGCTTTGTCATTACAGCTGCGATGGCACAATAATGTACTATGTCGACTGTGTATCACGTTCTACCGTTAGTGGCCAGCCTAAGACCTATAGTTAAGGCCTACTTGTTAGGTATATTGCCCTTGCATGCACTACGTCCGAAGCCAGTAACTACTGTAACGGTGGGGGGAAAGCCTCCACCAAAAATATGTAATTCTGGGGAGAGACCTCCACCAAATATGAAACGGTGCTCTACCAAAATATGTAAGCTTGGTAGGACGCCTCCACCAAATATGTAACGGGGGAAAGAAACTATATGTAGCCTAATTACGATAAAGAAAGACTGAAACTATAACCAACAAATTGGGTGGGTGTAATGATAAAATCTATTGAATCGTAATCGATATAATATTATTCACATATAGAATTTCGGTTTTGAATAAACAATCGAAATTTCTGATTAGAAGAAAACAATATTACGGGCTACTCGTTTTGCTGCAATGAACAAATTTTTGTGGTAAAATAAATAAAAGAAAGAAAACTCAACAAAAGAAAACACCCACCTTTTCGAAGATGGTTTCCTGCTTGGCAATCACTGATAATTATTCGCGACGTTAAATTATTATTTAAAAATCAAAATAACTGAACTAGTGAATCGGGTTCAGATCCTGTCTCATTCAATAATACAATTCCCTTTAAACTGCCCGAACTGCTACAGGAAAACTGTATTATAAAACAAGAGTAATATCTATCCTTTTCACCAGAACATCCGGACTTTTACTGTAAGCCCTATCAAAACGAGCTCTGCCCCAAAAATATAATTTTGGGGTATAAATAAACTATCAGTCAATGCCAAACATGAAAGTCACCTCTAATACATGATAATATTTTTCTATCTATCGCACAAGCACACGTTTGTTATTGAAAACAGAGAGAAGCTACAGTAAATATCACGCAGCAACAAATGAACAATCTATCTGTCAATGACAGATGACTGTTCAATGAATTTAAATTTATAACTCTAAAATCCTGATCAATATATATATATATATATATATATATATATATATATATCCCATATGACCAGGTGACACTACTATATCAAGGTATCCCTCAATGCCCAACTATATCAAGGTGGGATAGCCGCGACATATTTTTTCTCTCGTGAACAGGATGCATTGTCGCTAATGGGGAATGAGAAGCTATGTGTTCTGTAACGAGGAAAGCCACGGACGAAATTCCGTCGCATCTATTCTGCCAGTATAGTTGTAGTTGGCGCCTAAACCTAAAGGTCAAATTCCTAAGCAACGACTTTTGTGGTGGTGTTTTAACGGCTGTAGTCTATAGTGGTCACTTATGGAAGTGAAGTGTAGATATTATCATCCAAGGCTGCAGCGAAACTAGACCGCTGGGAAAGGAAAATGCTGTGTAGAATATACGGACCTGTGTGTGATGAGGGTGTCTGGCGAATAAGAAACAACAATGAATTAGCTGCACTCTATAAAGAGCCGCCCCTGTATGTATATGTCAGACTGAACCGCTCAAGATGGGCAGGGCATGTGGAGCGGATGCCAGACACTAGGTCTCCCAGAAAAATATATATGGGACAACCAGGAGGCAAAAGACCGGTGGGAAAGCCAAGACTGAGATGGGTGGATGGCATCTCAAAGGATGCTGCAGAACTTCTTCGTATCGGGAATTGGAGAATGAAGACAAGAGATCGTGATGGATGGAGACGCAGTATTGAGGAGGCCAGGGCTAGATTTGGGCTGTAGCGCCATCGAAGAAGTCTATAGTAGACTACAATAATAAACAATATATTATAGTTATAGACTAGCCTACAGCTGTTAATACAGGGCAGCTAGAATCGTGACTTATAGTAGGACCACGTTATAATGGCAGTGGAGAAAGATAGGAGAAAAACGAGCCGATCCTCAGTCTTGTCAATGCTTTCTATAGAAGGTAGCTGATACAGGTTCAATGATTTAATATCAACGGTTTATTATCATTAAAATAATCAATTATATTTTATTAAGCGAGAAATTATATTTTTCAATAATTAATGAATTTTCATAAGATGAAATATTTTGTTAATTGAAGTGAACAACTACAAGACTTAACCTATTTCGGACTAGCTTATATTATGTAAACTTATCTAAAGTTGGGAGAGGAATAGTACAAGGTTACCTTATTTTTTTCTCTCCCTATCTTGTTGATGATCCAACTTATTGTATCAATCAATAAATTAATTATTAATTCTGAATTGTTAAAAGACGATCTGGCAACAGAGCAAAGCGAGAAAGAGATAGCGCTATCCGCTTTGTTGAATGATAGACAAGGAGAGCAATACCATTGCTAATCAAACACTGCCTATAACGTGGACCTCACTATAGTAATTGGGCCTTTAGGCTTCGGCGCCAATATACGGGCGGAATAGACGCAACGGAATATCGGTCGAGGAACTTTGCTGCAGATTAGTGGGTTGGATGGACGAAGGGGCTCTTATTACCTACACTTCACCCACAATACTTTTAATGTTACTTTTACTTTCACCCACATTACTTTTATAAATTAAAGCACCTACCTAGGCCTATAACCTCAAATTAATCACGTGCCGCCATTGGTATGTAATATGCTATATCATTGATAATACTGACGCAACCAATCTAATTTCATCAGTCAGCTAATAAGAAGACTCGGGTCTACTATTATTCAGTGAATAATATTAAAGTAAAACTTTCTTACATCTTCTAAAACGTAGAATACACTTTCATTGTGATGAGCTATGAACTGGAAAGCTATGAAACCATGATGACAAAATGTTGAATGTTCAATGATATCAAAAATATTGCAGGGATATTCTAAAATTAATTAGAAACTTCACTATAACATTGATTACAAATAGTCTTTTCAAGTCTCAACTCATTGATTAAAAATTAAAAACTCAACTTGACATCCATGAACATTAACAATGGAATTATGGAAGATGATGTGAGAGAAAGAGAATTCAAACGGAAACGGTACGATAGTTCGATTTTCGAGTTCGAGTCGAGTACATATCGAATCGAGTAGCTAAGAAGTCGATACTAGATATTTTATATTTTTTAGAAATTGATACTTCAAACTCAGTGCGGTGAACTTGAAACTTGTTTTAGGATAATTATTTGAATTGAGAGAGAAAGAAAGTTTATCAATTGTTTATAATGTTGAAATTATCCTTTTTCAGCTTCAGACCATCCTACTTCTTAGAGCTTGCTATATCGAAGCAACAAAAATAGAAAAATTGGAATTGCACTAATTAAGAGCAGAAAGATTTTAGTTGTTCGAAGATAGACTTGAGTGTGAATTTATTTATCTATCCATTTACACTGAATCACTTATGATTAAAATGATATTGAAAGAGGAGAGCTCGTGAACTCGTTGAAGTTCCTTTCCCAAATGAAGATTCAGTTAGAAATAGAAAGAAAAATAAAAATCTCAGTACCCTTTTTGAATGATTTAATCACAACATGTTTCGGATATTGATGCCATTTGCAAGTGATATCACTGAAAATACTGAGATTTTTATTTTTCTTTCTATTTCTATAAAAAGTAGCCATATACAGGAATAAGATGAAGATTCAGTTATATCAGTTTGAATAAGGTCAAAACTGGATAATAATATTGATTGGTTATTATAGCTGCTACTACCAGGGGGGCTGCTATATGGGTGGGAGCCAGAGGAGCCCGAGCCCATGGGCTCGTCCCCATGTGGAATCGGGGGAAGCTCACCGGCCCTGCAGCCAGCAGCATGGGGGGGGGGTAGTGGTGAGATAAAATAGCCACCGTGAAACAAAAACTGGACTGGTCCTCCAGGTTGGGGGTTGGGCGTGAGGTCAGCAGCCTCGCCCTATAAAAATTAATTCACACTTCGAACACAAGCAATCAGCCTCAGATTGGGACAGGAATATTGGAAAATGGAAATGGCTCTGAATCAAATAAAAGAAAATGGAAACGGAAATTTTGTTGTTAAGATAGCATCCTGGAACGTGCAAACATTGATGAAGGCAGGAAAGATGATGAAAGTTTATAATGAGATGAGACAATATAATGTAGATATACTAGCCCCACAAGAAGTTAGATGGAAAGGGGCAGGAAGAGTTGACAAGAGAGATTTTAGCTTGTACTATAGTGGAAATGCAGATAGGTCTGGTATGTATGGCACAGCATTCATGATAAGCGCTAAGATAAGAAGAAGTTTGCTAGGTTTTGAACCGGTATCGGACAGAGTGTTCAGAAAAAGGATTAAAGGGCGCTTCTGGAACACAACACTGGTATCAGCCTATGCTCCAACCGAGGAAGCAACAGAGGTGGACAAAGAATCCTTCTATGACCAGTTAACAAGTGTATGCAGCAAGATCACAAAGCATGACATGAAAATACTGCTAGGAGACTTCAATGAGAAAATAGAAAAAGAGGTCTTCTTAGCTAGGGTTGCAGGAAAAAATACCTTGCATGATGAATGTAATGAGAACGGGAGAATGCTTGCTGAACTGGCTGAGGAGCAGGATCTTGTTATTGCCAGCACAAAATTTGAGCATAGAAAGATCCATTCAGGTACATGGAAAATGCCAGGAACAAATATTGTGAACCAGATAGATCATTTGCTTGTCTCTAAACGACATGCAAGCTCCGTAGAAGACGTTAGAGCAGCAAGGGGTCCAAACTGCAACTCAGATCATTTCATGGTGAGAGCAACAATATTGCAGAGGTTATCAATAGCAGATAAGGGACCTAGGAAAAATAGGTTGAGATGGGATCTGGAGAAACTGGCAAACACAGAGACTAGGCAACAATTTCAGATAACCATGAATAGGGAGCTGGACAAAGCCATGAGGGGGATAGAAAGAGAGGGGAATGACAATGTTATTGAGAAGTTGTGGAATGGAACCAGGCAAGCAGTGATACAAGCAGCACAACAGTCCATAGGAGAAAAAAGGAGTGGAAGAAGTGTCGAATTGTACAATGAGGAATGCAGAGAAGCGGTGCAAAAGAAAAACGAAGCTAGAGCATCAATGGTACAGAGAGAAACCTGTCAAAATGTGGAAAAATATAGAGAAAAAGGAGAATAAGCTAATCGAATTATAAGAAGGGCAAAACGAGAACACATGAAAAGTAAGCTCAAAAATTTGGAAGAACTAAATTCTTTGAATGAGACTAGAAAGTTCTACAAAGCACAACAAGTTGTGAGCTTAAGATTTCAGCCCAAAGTACGAGCTTGATTAAGCTGGTAATGTGATAGTGGGGGAAAATCGAATAATGGAAAGATGGGCTGAACACTTTGAAAACATATGCCCAAGTACTGAAGATCTATGAAGCATAGAACAATGGTCGTCAAAGTATCATACAGTTGACCTGAAGGTAGCAGAACCAAGTCTTGATGACATAAAAGAAGCCGTGCATAAGTTGAAAAATTGGAAGGCAGCTGGAGAGGATAATGTCACTGCAGAAATGTGGAAATATGGTGGAGAAGTATTGATAAAGTGTCTGCACAGGATAATAATGCTGATATGGAGAACACAGAACAAATACCAAAGGATTGGAAGAAGGGTCTGATATGCACAATTTTTAAAAAAGGTGACAAGTTGCTTTGTGATAATAATCGAGGAATAACTTTGTTAGACATAGCTTATAAAATATTTCCACACATTCTGACATTATATAAGAATGAGCAGTCTAGCAGAAGGCATAGAATATGAGTATCAGTGTGGATTTCGACCTGGCAGAGGCACAACAGACTAAATATTTACCCTCAGGCAAATAATGGAAAAGTTATATGAGCACAATACTAACTTGCATATGCTATTGATTGATTTCAAGCAGGCCTTTGATGAGAAGGAGAAGTAAGGTGCTGGATGCTCTAGAGATGTACGAGTTTCCAAGAAAACTAATAATTCTGGTTAAATTGACCATGAATGACACAAAAAGTATGGTGCTGAGTGAAGGAAGAGTGAGTAGGGAATTCAGTATCAATGACGGCATAAGACAAGGAGATGTACTATCAGCCTTGCTCTTCAACATAGTCCTCCAGAAAGCTATGGAATGCATTGACAAGAGAGGCAACATCACGAACAGAATGACACAAGTTTTAGCATATGCAGATGATGTTATCATAATCTTGAGAAGCATGCGTTTGCTGGAAGAAGCACTTTTGCAGATTAGAGATGAGGCTAAGGTAGCAGGTCTGGAAATAAATGGAGGAAAGACTAAGTACCTGGAAATGAGCCCTAGAGGAGTGACAGAGAAAGAAACTGTCAAAATTGGAGAAAGAGTATTCGAAAAAGTTAAAACCTTCATGTTGGGCACTGGGCACTGAGATCAATAGCATTAACAGAATATCCTCCGGAATCAAGCACAGGATAATGCTGGGCAATCGAGCATATTTTGCCAATAATAAATTACTAAAGTCCCAATTACTAACCAGGAACACTAAAATGAAAATATACAGGACTCTAATAAGACCGGTTGTCACATATGGTAGTGAAGCATGGACAGTATTACAAGAGGATGCTAAAGCACTGATGGTCTTTGAGAGGAAGCTGGTTAGGATAGAATATATGGTCCAGTGCAGGAGAATGGTGCGTGGAGAATCAGAAAGAATGCTGAAATATTGAAGAAATCCTGCAAGGTAAAAATATTCTCCGTTTTGTCAAGGCAAGAAGGATAGATTGGCTTGGACATGTGGAAAGAATGCTGGAGAAAAGAATGCCAAGAACGATGCTCTATGAGAAGTTGGAGGCTGTGAGAAGAAGAGGGAGACCTAGGGCATGATGGATGCAGGATGTGGAAAGAGACTTCATGATCTCAGTCTTATTTCTGATTCATCACTCAGAAATTGATGTATGGGAAGGGATAGGTTGCTCTCTATTTGTTCCCACAGTTGGCTGCTTGATCTGTTTGATTTGATATGGCACAGGTCTGGTGGCTCTATATGAGAGAGTATCGGCAGCCAGTGTTGAGGTGTGGCCTGCAATGTCCCAGAAATTCTGTGCATTGTCTTGTTCAGCTCCACATCTATTAGCTTGACATGGCTGCTCTCATACCAAACTGGTGCACAGTACTCTGCAATGCTGTAAACTAAAGCCAGGGCTGACTGCCGCAGAACACCAGCTCCTGATCACCAGGTGGTACTTGCAAGTTTGCTGATTAGATTGTTGCGGGATTGTATTTTAGCTCACACCATTTCAAGATGTTTTCGAGAGGTGAGACTGTGTTCAAGTTTTATGCCCAGGTACTTTGGAGCTAATTCATTTTTCAATGTTGTTTTCCCCAGGAAAATATTCAGTGGTCTGTGGGCTTGAGCATTGGTCAAGGCAGTACAAACTGTTTTACTTGGGTTTGCCTTCAAGCACCAATTTTCCAAGTAGCGTTTTATCTTTGAAAGATCTGGATTTAGTATACTTGCAAGTTCTTGTAAGTTGGAGTCTTGTGCAGTTAATGCTATATCATCTGCATACATGAGCTTCTTACTCTGTTTTTGGCAAATCAGAAGTATATAGGTTGAAAAGAACTAGGGCAAGTACTGATCCCTGTGGAAGGCCATTCTGAAGGACTTTGCACTGGCTCTTCTTTCCATTCAAAACAAAATACAGTTTCCGGTTCGAGAGCATTTAACGAGAGAGGTTCACAATTTGCCTGCTCTTCACCGTTCTAGCGACCTTAGGCAACAGTCCCTGAACCCAGACTGTATCATATGCTGATGTGAGGTCCAGGAAGATAGCACCAGTCTTTTTCTTTGCTTGGAAACCTGTCTCGATGAACGTAGTCAAACCCAGCACCTGTTCTACACAGCTTCTGCCCTTCCTGAAACCAGCTTGTTCATTCGGGATAATTGGTTCCATGAGGAGGTGTTGAGAATTCAGGGAGGACCCCATCATGTCCAGCTGCTTTGCCATTTTTGATCATTATTAGTGTATTGTTCATCTCTTCAGAAGAAACAGGAGAAGACATCTGGCAAGTTTGAGGACATTGCTGAGTTTCTCTACATAAAGCACGTTTGACCTGGCGTTTATGTTTCAAGTTGACCTTCACCTGGGATGTTTGAAGCAATGATGCTGCTACTGATTCTGGACTTACTGAGCCTGGATTGGTAGGGAGATTCTCAGCTGCACCTGATCTTCTTAACAGTGACCAGCTTTTCCTACTTAAATGTTTGAAATCCAGCTCCTCCATGGCTTGTACTCATCTAGATTTCCTCTCATCATTGAGGCTCTTCAGAAGATCTTCTGATAGCTCCCAAGCTCTCGTGTCATCCTCTGTGTCACAATATGACACAATATATATGTGTCACACAGAGCTTCACATGCTGTGCTCCAACATGGAATATATTGAGACCTGAAACCTCTTGGAATAGCTCGGATTGCTGCACTTCGTAATAGTCCTAGAAACGTCTATAGTTTGATATATTGGGGGGAATCTGGCAGATGCAAGTCTCTATATGATTTGTATATTTCTACCAATCTGCTTTTTTCAAGTTCCATCGTGACACAGGGGTGCTTTTCACAACCGGAATTGTGAGACCAATTGTTGTGACTATAGGCCTATGTTGCGACCGAGGGAAGCGCCTGAGGTAGAGCTGGCTTGTTGGCAGAGGGAGGTTGTTCACATCTCTGGTCATGAAACAGAGATCTGGGTTAGTTGGTATTGCCCATCTTGCAGAGTGGAAGCTACCTCCTTGTTTTGCATCATAGACAAGAGCAAGATCTCCAAGAGCTGCCCATCTTGCCAAATACTCACTGTCAGGGTTGCATGAGCTATATCCCCAATCTGTATGCCTTGAATTGAAATCACCCACACATACGGCTGGATGTGTAACATCTGTGAGAGTGTTCTGTTCCCATCTAGATGAGGGTGGTTTGTACACATTCATTATCTGGATTTTATTCACTTTGAAACTCACATAATATTCTTGAATATCTATATCCGATACTGATTTTCCAAGTTTAGAGCAATGAACACTTGCTACACCATGTTTGGGGTGTGGGACAAAACAGACAAGAGTGTAGCCTGGTATAGACAGCACTCTGATATTTTCTTGCATGACATGAGTTTCCTGGAGTGCAATTACGTCGATGTTAAAATCTTTGGATATTTTACAGATTACTTTAGATTTGGCTCTAGTGAAGCCTTCAACATTTAGTTGAAGGATTTGTAAATTGTGCTTGGAGTTAAGTTTATTATTCACATTGTTCTGAGAAGAACATTTTTTCCCTCTGTGACTGGGTAGCCCTTTATGAGGGTCCAGTCGCCTTGGATGTGGTTTCTACATGTCAGTGTCCCACCACGCTGTGATCGTTTAGCTTTCTCTGCGATTTTATTTGTAAAGTCGTTTTCGTTAGTCGTTTTCCAGTTGCAGAGATACCCAGGGAGCACGTGAGATAAATTCGGAAGCGATCACATTTACCCCCCGTTTTTAAGATGACCAGAATCCACAGATTGTTGCACATCTCATAGATAACCAACTTGAGCTGCTGTGTATAGGCTATACACATTGAGTAGGGCTCAATCTGTTGCAAGTTTGTGCAATAAAACTAATTTTTTTCCTTTTTAAAAATAAATTTCCACACAATTACAAAAGAATGTCAGGACTAAATAATTTTGGATCAGAAAGATAGTCTTCCATCCATTGTAATGCTTTTCTCCTTCATTTTTAGTTCTTCCAATGACTCCATTCTTCAATCTATAATTTCAAAATCAGTATGTCCTTTTCAACAGTATCGAGTGCTTCATGGAGGTCTATGAGCAGCTCATAGACAGTAATATGCACCTCCCAGAGTTTACTGGAAAATCGTTCTGGAAAAGTCTGCAGAACTGACTTGTCAGCTCTTCAACCTCATGTTCATTGGAATGGTTCCTGGTAAATCATTCCCAGCTAAGTGAGAGCGAGACACAAAATATCACCTGTAGTTTGTCTCGAAGTCTGCCTCATGATCAAGAACTCAAGAACCTATGAAGCTGCTGGGCTTCTCTTCAAATATATTATTTCCCCTTTCTATGGTTACCTTATTTCTCAGAGACACATGTTCTAATCGTTACAAAACTTGTGTTCTCTCACTGTTATGATTTTCCTTGGAACTCATGTCCTATCCATATACAGATTGAGCATAAATTATTGAACACATTTCATAGGTGAATAGGAAAATAATGAATAAGTGTACTTACATGAATATTGTATTATTGAAAAGCAGATTTTAAGTAGTTTTATTCATAACACATGACAAGTTCAACAAGTTTCTACGTGAGCACCTTTGACCTTTCGTTGCACAAAAAATATCTATAGTGAGGTCCACATTATAATGGCAGTGTTTGATTAGGATTAGCAATGGTGTTGCTATCCTTGTCTATCATTCAACAATCTCGCTTTGCTCTGTTGCCAGATCGTATTTTAACAATGTAGAATTAATAGTCAATTAACAAAATATTTCATCTTAATCATGTGAATTCTTCATTAAATTGTTGAAAAATATAACAGTTAATACTACATCAATAGACCTGTATCCGCTACCGTCTATAGAAGGCATTGACAGACATTGACAAGGTTCGGCAACGTTTTTTTCCTATCTTTCTCCACTACCATTATAACGTGGACCTCACTATAGACAATATTACAAAGTAGAAGGAATTCTTCTTCTTCTTCTTCTTCTTCACAATAAATTCTTCAATGAATCGTATTGCATAGCTCTGTGTTTCATTCCATTAAAATTCAAAATGTTTATTCCTTCTAATCAAAATTTAAATTTTTACATCCAAATTTGGAAAATGTAGGCTACCTAAATGAACTTTGCCAATCAATGAATCTACAGCTCTATATAGCTTTAAACGTACGATTAAGTTACTGTAATAAATTCAATCTGAATTTCTTCTCTGTGACAATATTCAATTTCACGCCATACTTGTCGAAAGTAACATCACTCCATTTTCTGGAATTACGGCTTTAATTCTTTGTTTTATCTATTTATTTATTTATATTACCTAACCTCATTGCATACAACTTATTATTGACGGCCTTACGCTACACGAAAACGTCTTTGATGGGAAATCGGTAATAACCGCAGAACGCACTGATGCTGTTATACTTTCAAAAATATTCTACAACAGTCAAACTTTAAAACAAGGAATTTATCGATACACTTTTGTTGCTTCCAAGTATAATGATGTGAGAAAGACTCTTTATGGTTTATCTCATCACCATTGTTGAACTCACCTTCCAGAGAGCACTGCTGTTGCTACATAGGACATTCGTATTCAGATTTCTTCTTTGAAAATGACATTAATGTTTTGAGGTTAGTTTACCACTCAACTCAATCCTTGATCCGCATACGCATTGTAGCTCCGTAGGCCTCAACTAGGCAAGAGCAAGATTAGCAGTAGTAAATGAGAACGTACCGTATGCAGGCTCATCCGCTGGCTTCTGTTACTGAAACAACCACAGTTTTGTTGCTCAAACATCTTCTCAAGCAGGGTTTCATCTAAAATGAGTAATCCTGGAGAAAACGACTGTCTTTTGGGAACTGAATCTACTCCAATAACCATCACTGATAGCCCAGTTACGGATCCCGGCTCTGTCGTCAAAGTAAGTTACATCTTTATTCCCCTCCAGCTTAAGACTATTATTCCTGTGATTGGATTTCATTAATTAGATGAATTACTAGTTTTTCAATGTATCTTCGGCTACAATATTTTTCTTTTCACGATTTGATACGGTATCGTTCGATCTTAGCATACGGTATGCATTATAGGCTTTCTAGATTCGCGTCTGAGATGTCTTATGTTTGAAAATTGTTCTTTTTATAGTTTTATAAAAATGTCATGATCTAAATGAGCCTCAGCAGACATTTATATTTTCTTGTATGAATTGAATAAATGTCATCAGTATAAATAAGTTATGAATCTTTTGATAACATATTGGGTCACTTGATAGAATCTAGATTTGCTATTATTATTATGCGCTTTTAGGCCGAATATTTCACACTAAAAATGGTATGACTTCTAATTTTCGACTTTGATGTAGGGAAGATTGATTTCTAAGTTGGTATACTATAGTTTAAGGACAGTGCTAGAATATTCTGAATAGGCCTATACTATTAATGCTTAATATATATATACTATAATGCTAATATACTCATTTCTTGACTTCATAAGCACTACTATCAATGACTACTTCCATCAGTTTTGAGTAAAGTTCGTTCAGTTCATGTCAGTTGGTAAAAAAAAACAGTGTATTGAGTAATAGTCCAGTCAAGGAAAGGTTATAGAGGGAAATGTTGGGAAGACAATTTTTGACCTCGCAGTTCTGTTTAGGGTAGTAAGGAGGTGAACATATAAAAAGTCCCCACCCCTACCCCCTGTGCTAAGGGGGTGGGGGTGGTTTAAAGGTACCATTTTTTGGTTTTGGAAACTCGAAAACTATGCATCCTAAGGACTTAACTGTTTTATAACAAATTGAAGCTTACATAATTTCCTACAATATTCATTTCACAACTTATTTCATATCTCCTCTAGTTTTCGAGATATCCGCTCTTGAAGGTGTGACATTTTTGAAAAAACACGTTTTCCACCAATTTTTTTTTTCAATATTTTTGCTCTTTAACCTTTTAAAAAACGACGGGAAAAATCCATGCTGAGTTCTCCTCCTTACTAGTCTCAACAAAGCTGCAAAGTCAAAAATTTTGTTTGAAACATTCCCTCCAAATTCCTTTGTCAATTGGTCTATTGTTGCAAAAATGGAGATTCCACACTCAATACTAAAGCTGCTGCAAAAGGAGCAAGGAAATTCGTAAAGTGTGAAATTATACATCAATTTGGAGAAAATTTGATGCTCTATAAGCTCATAAGCAGCATGGATTTTTCCCGTCGTTTTTCAAAAAGCTATAAGAGCAAAAATAGGAAAAAATTGGTGGTAAACGTATTTTTTTCAAAAATGTCACACCTTCAAGAGCGGATATCTCGAAAACTAGGGGAGATATAAAAAAAGTTATAAGGTGAATATTGTAGGAAATTATGTAAGCTTCAATTTGTTATAGAACAGTAAGTCCTTAGGACCTTACTGTCCTTAAGTTTTCGAGTTTTATGCGATAAACCAAAATATGGTACCTTTAAACCACCCCCACCCCCTTAGCACATTGGGTAGGGGTGGGGACTTTTGATATGTTACCTCCTTACAATACTAAACAGAACTGCGGGGTCAAAAATTGTCTTCTCAACATTTCCCTCTATACCCTTTTTTGAGCATTCATTGCCTGGACTATAACAGCATCTATTAACATAATTTTCATCAAGACAGTGATTCGCTCTTTAATGGTCCCTATGCTCGAAAATTGCTAGAAATAATAAGCCTGGCTTGGAGGATGATAAGAATCAATGTACTGGTAGCTATTAGGTTTTAAAAAATTGTATTAGAATCGTTATAGCATACAGGTTATAGCTTTCGGCTGCAGTAGTGTATTATTGCGCACGTAGAAATTATAACTTATCAAATTCCCCACTCCAGAGATTTCTACATCACTTGAATGCATGAATAAAATAGTATTTAGGGGTGAATCTCCAGAAATCGGTGAAGTTTCGCAGTTCATCATCAAATGAAATTGAGAATAGGGATAAGTAAAATATTACGCTATTTAAAACTATAAGTTATCTACTTGCAAATAATAAGGTAGCTCTTCAGTTATTCATTTAATCATAAACTAAGAGCTATATTCTGATATTAAACATTCTAACTATCGATGAGTTTTAGAACACTAGAATATTTGCTCCAGTTACATTGTAATAGAAAATTAATTTATCAATATTCATACTGAATGAAATTAGTATATTAAATTTTATTCATGTGTTGACAGGGAATTTTCTAAAGATTATAATCTTCTGCCTCCCATACATTTATTTTGTTATGCCTTTCATGAAAGATTTCAAATAATGTTTTGATTAGATGGAATCCATCAGCTATTAATTCTGCTGTCAGTATTCTTATTTCAAAGGTCTTCCAAGTAGTTGATAGCTGTGAAACCCCCATTTTTTATATAGGTAAGGAAGATGGGATTTTTATGTTATCAAAATAATTTGAAATAGGCCTATATGTGAAGATATTATTGAGCTTATATGTTTCCTCTCTAATTCATAAATAAAGGGCCTATCAGAAGATCAGCACATGATTCTTAACAAAAACAATAATTCATTGGTGTGTTCATTATAAAATTTATTGTAGCAGTGCTTTAAAAGTGAAAAACTAGTGTTACTATTGTATTTTTAAGCATGTTATTCCATGACTTGTCTATATACGAAAGCCAAACCGTGTACCTGTGCTCAATTCACCGTCGACCTGGGTGACTTCGTCTACCCCGGGGTGACATTGTCCCACCTCGCGGAAAAATATTCAAATCAGTTTATCTCTGATCTCTGTTATCCGAAATCTCTGTTATACCAGTATAAAAATTGTGATATTATGCAGGATGTGATGAAAATAAAATTAAAAATAAGATAAATATTATGTATTCTACCTAATAAAACAAAACATTCACCTTGCTTGAGATTAATACGATCTTAATATTCACTTTTAGCTGATTCTGTACCTGGAGCCAACATGCTAAAAAAGATCTTTAGGCAGCAGGAACTGAAATATTTATCAAAAAATAATTTAGTGTTATTTTCAATATCCTT
The DNA here is from genome assembly GCF_014356525.2 of Nilaparvata lugens. Taxonomy (NCBI): domain Eukaryota; kingdom Metazoa; phylum Arthropoda; class Insecta; order Hemiptera; family Delphacidae; genus Nilaparvata; species Nilaparvata lugens. Next base: position 18,293,852 of record NC_052518.1, on the reverse strand, counting down.
ATTCATTTTAAAGGTTAATAGTTGCTTTCACTTTGTCTAACTCTTGAAAATGATTTTTTTCCATTTATTTTTCAAAGTGAGACAAAGACACCCCAACCCCTGGTTGACATTGTCTCTTAATTTCAAAAAAATATATCTTTATTAAAGTGGAGAAAAATATGAACTTTTTATAATGAAAAATACTCTTCAATCGTTGCAGAATACAATAAGAAATATTGCAAGAGATTTATTTGTTGCAGCTCAAGTATTGATTGCAAGCGGTTTAAAATCTCAACTTTCCATAATTGGGATAAAGTCACCCCGGTTTACTGGTACATTTTCTATTCTATACAAATGGTTTTGCTCGAATAGATTGAATTATGCTCACACTTGATTTTCATTCTATTTTAATTTCAAAATACTTAATTTGTTCCAAATTCATACATGCATGGATCTTTCATCACTATAAAATTAATTCTCCGTATCGTATAAATTCATCCTTCCTACCAATCATTATTTGGTACATTCAATCCTTCTCAACAATAAATGATTCGAGCATGTTGAATTCATTCACCTCTGGTTTAGACACACTTTGAAGGAATTAGCATTTGAGGGATTTCCTACTCAAAACAGTTCCCTTCAAATTGTAAAGAATGTTGTGCTTACATTTGACGACATAATTCATCAATGGAAGATAATTGTGTTAATTTCAAATGTACTAAAAAGAGACCCAACAATGAATTTATGTGATGCTTAGAATGAAACTGAATGATCATAATTCATCGAATGTTACGACAATGTATTCTCTATTAATTTCATCAATGCAACGCATTGTCCATTAAGAATTAACGCATTAATCCATACAAACTTGTAATTGATTGTCTTGAAACTCTGGAAAGCGAATTCCTCACATCATTAACCACTCATTAGGTACACAATTATCAACTGTTGCATCTTATAGTCACGTACGGATTAGATTTGATAATGGACTTACCCTCACTATTATTGTTTAAAGATCACTTGAGGCCAGCTTCACTTCTATAAGTTCGGAAAATCACCTTCTGATGGTTCAGAACCCACCTTTTACTGTAGGTCTATCCATTTTTCATAATCCCTCTTACTATCTCATTACTCACGCTTAGACTCTTCAAAACCACTTGTGTGAGCATCAGAAAAAATACATCAATCAACCTTTATATGCATTAATCTCCCGCTACCTCTATCTTAAAAACATTACCATATTGAATGATTGTAATCTTATGAAATTTTTCCTTTTTGTAAATTGGTTGAAAATTACCTAGATATACTTTTTGATTCTGGTACGTATGAGCTGGGACTAAAATCCTAATAGAATTATCTGAATAATATTTAGCTTTTATTTTTTGAGCATAACATTTTGAACACTTGATATAAAATTATTGTTTGGTGAACTGATAAAACTTCAATAAAATGTTTTCTTCGGTTGTAGGTCCAGTGAGTTATTTTTCTTGATTATCAGTTGTTTTATTCGTGAGCTTTGAGGAAAGAAAGATTTGAGGAAATGTTCCTTCTTTTTTTAGAAAATATCACTTTGAATAAAATGCTTCACGTATAGGGGGAGCTGAACTTAGAAATGAAAGCGAAGGAAAGGACTCGCTTCATGGGTTCCATTATCCTCATTACCCTGTTAGTTGGTCAGCAACCTCTCTTGTGTGACCTCTATTCAGCATCCCAATAAATAATGTGCATCAGCTGAATTAGAACATTGAGAAAGCTGTTGTTTGCGAGGCTTGCGTATTGATTGAGTTAATTAATGTCTTTTGATGAGGATAGTCTGCAGTTCTTTCTTGGATTGATTAATTTACGCTCTTCTTATTCTGTTACAAGTCTCATGAAAAAATTTTTCTTCTTTCATTCATTTTGAAATTGTCCATGAACTTGCTAATTTTATGTAGAAGTAGGCTACAGTAAAGTAGTTTTGAATATATTATTTCAATATAATTATTTCAAATTCAATTCTGGAGCATGAACCATGGTGAAGGAGGAGTTGAATTATGTATTGTTATAGCTGGAGGACTGTTGTATGGTGTGTGCATCACGGGACCAAGATATTTTTTCCTTCTTAAAGAAATTGTGGCCATCACTTGAGTCCTCGAGTAATGAATGTTTCTCTCAGGGAGAAAAGTTACACTTCTATTTATTTGTGGATTCAATTACAAATCATATGGATATGATTAGGAAAGAACAATAGGCTTGGCCCAAAACTATTCTATTACCAAATTTTGATAATGAATAACATGTCCAAAAAATAGGTTATTTTTTACTATTGAAAGTTCAAGTTCAATATTCGTTCAAAGATATATATTAGCTAGAAATTTCGAATCTAGTAGGATTAAACACAAGATTATAGTCGAATATTACACTCAATAATTTATTTATTCGTAAATATCGTATAATAATAAAACATATAAATATGATCGGGAAAGAATCACCCCTCATTGAATAAATTAAGTTATTCCAGAGAATTTTCAAGCCAAAAATACGTGCAACTTTATCCACTAGGTGCACAAATAACTATTATTGTTTTTGTAGTGTCGATTTACTCGGAACCAATAAGTGCATCAGAGTTATACCGTACAGAGTAAAGAGTGTCAGTAAAATAATCCAAATATTACAACAGTATTCTACAAGTCGTCGAAATGATTAAAAACATTTTTAGAAAAACATTTAGAAATTCTCCTATAGTTTTCCAAAATGTGACATTTCATTATCTCAATATAAGTTATAATATATCGTGTCAATTCAGATTTTTCAACTTTGAATATGCATAAATTCAAAATGGGAATTTACTTAACGTAAAATTTGACGATGAATTCAATGAAGCAATGATACTTCATAAAATAAGGTGGAACCTGATTCTTTTGAAGATAGGCTACAAATAAATTTCAAATCATTATTCGAGGATCAAGGTTGGGTGTGTTCAATCATAGCATACTGCATATATACTTTTAATTTGAAAAGTATCATTGTCAGTGACCAACTAGTTGAAAATCCACTAAAAGATGAATTTGAATTAGGAGTCGAATCTTACAAAGTACCATATTTTGTAAAATCATGAATTTCTAATGATTTCTCCAAATATAACATTTATCTACAAATTTTTTCAATACTTAGTCTTATTTAATTTCATTCCATTAACACAATTAATTATAAATGAAACAGTCCCTACTTTAATTGGTGTGAATATCGCTAACTGGGTTCGTCCTTCAATAAATCAATACCAATTTAAAAAAATGGTTTCACTCTGATGAATTAACCAATTTAATTAATATGTGAATAAATAAATTGAACATTTATAACTTTTTGGAAATTATTTGAAATTGTCACAGCGATCTACAAATGAAACATGAAGCTGCCTTTGAATAGGGCTGTGCTCTGATAATAGTGAATAGAAATGTGGGACGACACAAGTGAATTGTATCAAGCAACGCTTTGACCTGAGAGTCAATACACAGCTTGATACCCACAGCGCGTTGTGATTGAGGACTTGGGAGTGGAACCAACTTCTACATGCCTTTTGTCATTACATAATCATACACCAGTAACCTCCTTAACACATTGCGGCAAACATTGTTCCAATGCTCTCCATTGGGCCCAAACAAATAGCTTACTTCACGTATTGTAAAGATTTGACTCACTCTATCACACTATACTTTTACTTGATTCATCAACATCCAATGTGGTCGTCAACCAAAAATTCATAGCAGATTCCATGGAATCACAGGTTGCTCTTTATCAAAAGTCAATGCATTCTCTAACGTTAAATTCCTATAGTGAGATCCACGTTATAATGGCAGTGTTTGATTAGCAATGGTGTTGCTATCCTTGTCTTTCATTCAAAAAAGCGGGTAGCGCTATCTCTTTCTCGCTTTGCTCTGTTGCCAGATCGTCTTTTAACAATGTGGAATTAATAATTAATTATCAAAATATTTCATCTTATTTATGAAAATTCATTATGAAATTATTAAAAAATATAATTTCTTGCTCAATAGAATATAATTGATCATTCTGAACGAGAATGAACGGTTAATATTACCGTTTATCAATAAACCTGTATCAGGTACCGTCAAGAAGGCATTGACAAGACAGTGAGGATCGGCAATGTTCTCCTATCTTTCTCCACTGCCATTATAACGTGGACCTCACTATAGTCATTATTACTTGCAAGTGTTATAAATTTCACGTTTTCCTAACGCTACGAAATCGGCTTCATTTTTCCAAGATAGATGAAGAAGAACTTGGGGTGAATAGTAAAATCACTTATCTATACAGTTATTAGATGAGCAGAATTATCAGGTTCAAGGTCTCTCAGAAAATTCATTTACAAAGATAGTTCAAAATTTATCTGAATATATACAAGAAGCTGTACATAAAATCTGTTTATAGTGGTCATTACCAAGCTAAGAAAACCCACTACTCTGTTTATAGTGGTCATTATCAAGCTGAAAAAACACTACTTTGTATATAACAAATATGATCTCAACTTGAAGAATATGCATAAGTACATGGTGAGTGATTATTAATTTGATATAGAAAAGAAGAAATCGACTGTCAAATGTTGACAAGCATATAGTAGTTATAACTTTAAAATCCTTATTGGTGCAAAAAGGATTTATTGATATTTCATTAAATAGTATACGTCACTATAACTTGAAGAATAGTCATCTTCAAAATTGTATCCAACTGGTGTTTCACAACCGACGCAACCCAAAGTTCAAAAGTTAATAAATAAGTGAATTTTAGGTCCCCAAACATAGATTGGTATATTGAAGGTCAAATGCAAGTGTAAGTTAAAAAGAGCTAGTCTTCCATTAGAACTGTTTTAGCTTTGCATAAAATTAAACAAAATAATATATTTCATGAACTTCAATAATGTCAAAGAAAAGTTTACTTAAAATAGAACTTCTAGAAAGGCTAAGATCTAGATACAATTTTGAAGATCAGACTTCTCGCGGCATTTTACAGTGTTCAAAGAGTGAAACTAATCAAGTTGAAGAATTTAAGTGTTCAAAATCTGACATTATCTTGGTTTGGAATATTAGTTTATCTCCTATAAAGCGTGCTTGTCAACAATCCACTCGAGGATTCTCACAATTCAGAGGGTTCTTTGTGAGTTTCGAAAGAATTAAAATTGTGTTGATTTCAACTAGTTAGAGCACATTGAGTAGGCTACGGCTACATCAAACGTGATTTTTAGGCACTGTAAGACCCTCCAAGTGATAAGATTTCTGCAATACGTATAATTCATACTGTAGTTAAGAAATGAAAGAGAAATATTAGTTTAGAAAATTTGTTCGGAAATATTGGTTTTGGAAAAGTTATTGGTTTTCTGAAAGTGCAGTTTTCAATCAATAATGCTCGTCTCTATAATATAATATGATAAATATATTATATTATAAATTATAATATTGATTCGATTTATGAGGCAGTTGAAAGCGCAAAATCTGATACATCAAAATTGAGTCCGCCTGAATTTTCTACTCGTCAAACTCATCTTTTTCCAAGTGAATGAATTTGCTCTCAGAATAAAATAAGTCTGCTCTGCAAAGAATAACAGACGATACTATGCAAAATTATTTGCATAAAGAATGTTTTACCCTTTAACCATAACCATTGAGAAAATAAAGCGGAGATAATTCACAGAATGTTGTGCTTAGGAACCGAATTATGTGGAAACAAACTAATACTCCTAGGTTCTTCTATTGTACTTTTGAAAGTCGTTGCAAGATGAGTCATTGAAAATTATAAAACTAGTGTTTTAGAAATCAATAAATCGTCAAAAGGCACTTTTTCTGATGGTGATGATGATGCCCACACGAGGTCCAAGTTAATCAAATGGTTGATTAGATCAGATTTAGATGATCTGAATAATGGATCTATAGTTTTAGGGGGACTACAAACCACTCCCAAGTGGTTTTGAAGATCATAAACGCCAGTTAGTATGTTTGAACTGTCAAATTCACCTCTTTTTCAATACTTTTATTATTCCGTTCCTTTATTTAAAATGTTCATTATGTTTATTTATCACGTATCATCCATTTATTTTCCATCGTATGTGTATGTCATTGGTACTTTTTATTGATTGAAAAACGTGTTGTTTCAGTGCTTTATTTTATTTTTAAATGCGTTAGCCTGTTTTTGCATTGAATTTTTATAATTTTCTTGGTTGAAATGGAATCGGCTATAGATTTATCCACTGGCATAGCTGATTTCATTCATACAGTTTTCGTTTTGTGTTTATATTTCATAAAAAGGAGGAAACACTGCATCAGTTGACTGATATTTTTTTCAGTTTTGGTGGTCGGTATTTGGTGATTTTATGTGTTAAATAATTTAAGGTAAAACTTGACAAGCTAAACCCTACCCAATAAATTCTTAAAACGTTTTTCTATTTCATTTCATTTACAGTAACATCAAATTTTTAAGAGCTTTACATTTGTTTTTATTTTTGTTTTTGTTGCTTCTATAATATCCATATAGGCTATCCATTTATTCTCTACTATGCAATCTTTCACGCACCCTTCTGGAAAACCAATAATGTTTGTTTCCGTTACAAAAAATATTCCGTACTAATTCCTAGGCGTTCTTCTTACTGGCATCTAATCCCCGAGTCTGTTGTCTCAGGTTTCTTGTTCAGTGTCTGTTAGCATTGTCCCCAATCCAGACCTATTATCTGCTAATCACTTACATTTAGTTCACATATTATCATACTGCACCACTAGATTTCCAGCCCAATCACTCTTGAGTCTATGATAATATCATTTTAAAACGTGCATGACAACATTTCAAGCTCCAAATTCAAAGTTTGCATTGCTACCTTTTTTTTGAGAAAATTATTTTCAACTGTCTTCGTGTATTACGTCATAGGCCTATACCCTAGAAATATTTCAGATTTGTACATCCTATTCAAACAATAGTAATTATTAGCGGCGTTTTCTTATTTTCAAAGTTTACAATTACTTGGCGATCATTAATAGTTAGTTTATATTGATTATTGCTAATTGAGGAAGATACCTGAAAAAAGCCTGAATCAAGTTATTATCCTTTTCTACGCTGTCAGAAGCTTATAAATGCCAAGTAACAGATAAGAATGTCATTCATTTTTTCTATTCTTTGAACTTTTTATCGTTTTACAAAAACTTTTCAACTTGACTTTTGCCTAAATTGGTAGCTTCCAAATTGATATTGTAGAGTTTTAATAATTCAAAAATGATTTTATTTCTACTATACTTATTTATTACTAGCAGGTAACCCGTGCCCCGCAAGGGTCCATTTTAAAACTTGACGTAATGAAATCTTGAATAATTGAAAATAGGCCTATAACCATCCTCGGTTAGTTAAGAATCCATATGCAAAACTTCAATTTAATCAGTCCAGTAGTTCAAACGTGATGATGCGTCAAACATAATTTTCCTATCCCGTACGTGTATAAGCCAGTTCTTTCCTTTATTACAGTTTTGATATATCCATTGAGAAATAGGCAGGATATCTAGAAATGGCCCTTTCCGACTCATATCATCTTGATGCCTATCATATCATCTTGATCGGGTATTCTAAGAACCGTTCAGATCAGTAAACCAATTTTCACTGTACAATACTGAAAACTAACCCAATGAGAGCATTTGATGACTGATATAAGCTACTATTCTCGATAAAATACTCCAATTTTGAAAACTCAATAGAGTATAACTACTTTTTGAACAAACTTTTTTGATTACAACTGTTACTCACTTGATATTTTTCAAATGTGTAGTCTATATGAAGGCTATTTATTATTGAAATGAGTGTTACTTGCGCGTGGGCAATTGGATGATGAAGGGGTGAGTAGAACTACAATTATTATGGGAGGGTCATAACCAACAACCAGCGGTTATTTTTAAAATGCAACGGGATGCTATTGTTTCATATTGGTCAACTCAGGTTCTTTCTTTTCAGTTCAAATCCACTTACAAATAATGTTCTCTAGTTGCCTCCCTAATTTTCTTCAACAGATTGGAATGAATGCGATTTCCACTACATTTTCATCCTTAATAATAGTTTCCCATTTTATGGAAGTTTTCATACTTGAATGAAATTATTATCTCAGGTGACAGAACAAACAGATCGTGTTACGTGTTGTTTTTTTAAATATATGTTGAAAATTTTCGTCAAAAAACCGATAAGATAAGACATAGAGCCCTCACTCGGTCATTAACTTTTCACCTATCCTACTCATATAACTTTCCCTTTACTTCAAAGTACTGTTGATGATAATAAAATACACTAAGCTTTCTTGGCTTGATAAACGTTTCAGGAACCGTACTATGACAGAATTTTGTGCTTTAGCTGTCTGAATGGATAGATAATATGCAACATGAATAATAACACTCCACATTTGCCCATAATAAAATAAAGCTTCTTTGTAATAATGTTTAATATAACTACCAGTTATCAGAGAAACATCAATTTTGAACGCACTTGGGGCACATTTGCTAACCCTTAAAGGTGGCTTACGTTATAGATACATTATAATTCAAGTAATAAAAGTTATTTTAATGATTCTTCTACTAGGTTTCAATGCTTCGTTTTTCCTCCTGGGACCCGTTCCATAACAGTGTCAAGTTGAAATAAAAACAATATAAAAACTTTTAGTACCCTTTTATTGAAAACTTGAAAATATTTCAACGACTAGTTTCGACCATAGGTCATTTTCAAAATGGGCTACTTGATTACAATAAAAACAATATAAAAACTTTAATTTCAATTTTTAAATTTAGTTCAATTTTAAAAACGCTTCAATTTTGAAAATGACCTATGGTCGAAACTAGTCGTTGAAATATTTTAAAGTTTTTAATAAAAGGTTACTGAAAGTTTTTATTCGAATCAAGTAGCCGATATAAGCGCAGTGTCAAGTTATATATTCACTGGTAAATTCAAATAGACTTATTACTTTTTCTGTTTTCCAGCAAAATCCACCTGTATTTTTATTCTATCTCTAGTGAACTGAAAGTTTAAACTTCGAGAAAGTATGAAATATGCTATATGATTGGCTGACCTATCACAGTTTCGCTTTGTTATTGGCCGATAAAATACACGCTCACAGTAGATGGAGCTTGACCTTCATAAATCAACCAATTACTAATCCTACTTTTCATAAATTAATAAATAAGGCTTTATTCACACTATAACTTAACTATATTATACTGCTCGATTTAAACTTAAAGTTTACCTGAATGTGAACAACTGAAGCTATTTCCTCAAAAATGGTTTGAAAAATAAGTGGTAGTGGCAATTTCAAGTATTTTATTCAATGTGGATATCTCCTAAAACACAGAAAAATATCAGGATTTAAATTGATAATTGAAAAGATGTGAATGGGTGTGAGTAAAAGTATTATTACTATTTTAGTGAATACATTTATAATGTACTTTTGAAGTGTCACATAAATATCTACTCCTACTGTATATCATAAGCTGTACCCTGAATTTATTGTTAGAGCCTATTATCTGTTAGGTTTGTAGGCCTATTGTTTGTTGATGGAGCTGAGTCAAAACACTTTCAGTTTGAGCAACTATGTTGCGGTGTCTTCTACATGGATCACATGCTTAATGGGATCAAATACGAAGAGCGTTTGTTGATTCGTACGAAGGACATGGCCAATTAAGTTCTCAACTTGTCATTTTCAAATGAAGAAGCCAGTTATTCCCGGATCCACTTCAGTCAGATCCACTTCAAACTGTCTTATGGTTGTTCCTTCTGGATAACATCCAAACTGTCTTATGGTTGTTCCTTATGGATAGCATCCAAACTGTCTTATGGTTGTTCCTTATGGATAACATCCAAACTGTCTTATGGTTGTTCCTTATGGATAACATCCAAATTGTCTTATGGTTGTTCCTTATGGATAACATCCAAACTGTCTTATGGTTGTTCCTTATGGATAACATCCAAACTGTCTTATGGTTGTTCCTTATGGATAACATCCAAACTGTCTTATGGTTGTTCCTTATGGATAACATCAATGCTTCTCATTCAATCATTGCTGCTCGAATTCATCACTCGAATTCTGTTCCGATGAAACTACTGGCTCAATAACACAATGATAATCTTTCTTATAAAATCGTAGAGATAATCAAGAATATCACTTGACAATGAGGTAATCCATGATATCACTTGCTTGAAAAAGAGATCATTTGACAAATGATATGACAATATTGTATCATAATGTGTATCTCTTATCGAGAGATGACAATTTCATCACAACATAATGTTTTCATTATTCTTCATTTAGTGCCAATACGGCTCCACAAACGTATATGATGATAGGCATCCATGAATCCAGATAATTCATTTAATTCCAATAAAATTACTGCATCACAAAATATTGTCAATACAGCTTCAATAAATCTATTTTCCTTATATTATTATCTTACGGTAGATCCAGTAAATTGAGGCTTGAGGGATTTTGTTGATTCATGAGTAAAGTGAGAGTGCATACACACTTATATGTAATAAAAGATGCGATGTTGAAAATCACAAGGTTCCGCTAATTTACCATTCCGCAATTTAGAAATTGCAAACCATACTACAAACCATACATTTTAATAGCAACAGTATATAGAAGTACACGATAGATGATCATGGAGTGTATACGTTGCAGCCATGTCTCTAAATAATATATTATATAAAGTCCTCAATCACCAGAATTTTTCCAATATGAAATGACAACGACAAAAACACTTCCAAAACGTGTACAATATTAACGTACCGTGTAAGATATCGTTTCTTTACAAGTAAAATGTAGCTGGAAATGCGATAAGTCTATATCTCTGATAATACGGGAATAAGAAAAAGAGACTAGTCTCAGTGGAGAGCTGATTGTTTAGGACTGTATCTGTATTATTTCATCTCAGAAGGAAGAATCAATTTGTCTTGCTCCTCGAATCATCGTTCAAATTTAAGGTATGATAGTGCGCATTCCATCAATTTCGCATGCGGGCCACTATGATTATTATCTATGGTAATTGCGAATCGGTGGAGTATTTCACAAGTTACTATGCGATCATGTGATCATGAGCTGCTTTAGGGCGTGTTAAGTATTGAGTTCAATTTTGAATGGCCTTGTAACGTATACTGTCAGAGTATTCGACTATTAGTTGTTAGTTATCCTCTTCTTCATTTGTTGCCCAACTAGGCCGTAAGCTCTTTTTAATTGAAATAATCTGGAAAGTCCATTGACTTATGGACGCCTGCCAATCACAGATTAAAATACGCTTCAGAAGTACTGTATTATTTTTCTTGGTTATTCCACCATAGGCTAGAACAACGGTGGACCTGCTATCTTCACATAATAATAACTTGGACATTCATGTATATTCTTGTATTTATGAAAATGCTCTCTTCGTATTTGTTACACGTCAAAATATACAACAAAATATGTGGGTCAGTTTAGGCCTTTAGGGTTTGAGATATAGAAATTTAATAGGAACGCAGATCGCTCTTTGTGGTGGCCCTAAGGTTTTAGGGGAAAGGCAATGCGCATGAAAAGTACTGGATATTCATGTCACAAAAACGTCTTAAAACAAGTATGAGTATTAATAAATACAAACTGCATGTGCTGTTGTGTACATTTTCAAAACAGCTACAGCAGAAATCTAAACTCAACTAAGTTTTGTACCTACATTAGACTACTGTAGTATGATTGAGCCTAAACATCGATCAGTAATCGATCAGGTAATCGATAATTTTAATAGTGTGAATCTGAGTTTTGAGAAAATAATGACGAGAGTGCTTTTTGTGAAATTTATTTATTAAATTTAGAAAAACAATGAGTCGAGTATTTTAGTTTTGTTATGTAATTTCCCCTCATAAGAGCATTTATGATAGACATATCATGGACCAATATTGATATTTTTATTTGCAATTGATGTAATGAATATGCAATAATAGTATTATTTCCCTCATCGCTTCTCTTGACTCGATAAATATCACTTAATTAATGAAACTCATATTATGCATTCATGAAATTATAACTCACGATTTTTCGTGATGGTGGTTTCACGTGAGCTCTCAGCCTCTCACATCATCAGTTTGAAGTAATGAGTGAATAATAATTATGACTAACAATAATTTATTCCCGAGTTATTTATGGAACAATTGCATTCGAATAAACCTGTGGAAACAATTGGAATTGTATGACGTACAACATTCGGTACTCATACGGTTGGGTTGTAAATGCAAGTACACCCATACTTGATTGATCAATGTACACCATCGATTACTTTTAATAAAACTCTGGTATCCTTTATATTAGATCGAGTTAAGGTCCTCTCTACATAACGATTATCGTCAAGTGAGAAGTAATTGACCTGATTATAGAGCTCATTGTTTGAAAGAAGCATTTGACCCAATTTCCAAGTACATAGATTGTAGGAGAAAGTTTATTATTTTTGTCACTCACACAGAATGGATTAAGAATTTGCATTTCCCCACAAAAAATAAATTGGAAAAGCTTTTCTTCATGTTTTGATAAATAATTTTCCGCTTGATTGTTTCCATTTTACATACTACATCAAGCACAGAAAATGGGAAAATTAATTGACATCGACAGATTGAAATTTATTTTTCTTGGTAGCTTTCCAAAACGAATTCTTCCATCGCTTTGTACTTCATGTGATATTGTTTTGAACACGTTCAACTCAATTTGAAATTCCATCACTTTCATTTTCCCAATTTGGGAAAATATACCTCATTGAAAATAACTATCAAGCTACAAGAATATCATCATCATTATTTTCAAAACTCTTGAATTAGAAGTAGCTCAAAAAAGTTGTTTCATGTTCTGAACTAATTATTTTTCCGTGAAACCAGATTTTCAATTTTTGCAAATGATTTTGTTCATGCCTTTATCTGCTGATTATTCTCTACATTTATTCCATTTTGTTTCGAACCTGCCTCTGGCATAATCTTTTATTTTCCTCATATGTATATGTATATCCTTATGCATTCAATCCTATCCAATAATCTATATTCTCATTCAGAAGGGTTATCATTCACGATTATTCAAATAAGCGTGCAAAGCTACGTATCTGACCCAATTTGTTTAATCAATAACTTCAAAATAGAAATGCGATCCTGGTAAAATTCGTGTGATTCGATCAAACTGTGGAAATTTGAAATCGATCAAATCAGTGCAGGAATCCGTCTCTATAAATCAAGTTGTGAAATTGTGTCGTTATATTTCTGCCTGGAAATAGACTAAAATCAACTGAGCTGTGTTGGTTGCTAGGATACGGCACCCAATTATTATATCGGGGCGTCTTAATACCAGCCTGTCGCCCCCCCCCCCCCTCAAACACTTCTATTGACACTGGCTGGCTCCTTTCGAATAAAAATATGGAGCTGCTGAAATGTTTATTATCGAAGACCATTGAGACGTTAATTTAGGAGTAAGAGAAGAACTGAACGATCTTATTAGACTATTTTACTTCTCTGCATTCACATTTCCTTTGCTTTAACGACAAATTAACATACAGTGTTGTGGAATATAGCCTATTTTCATCTCTCGTATCCCGCAACTGGAGGCCCGTTCTGTACCAATCTTTAACAACGACTGATGTAAAATTATCAAATGGATCTACAGTTCATATAAATCATAAGAAATTGAACTTCGGTCAATCCTATTGATACTGTATTAAGTAAAGTTATCAAATGAGCGACGTGTCGCTATTTCAACAACAAATTTAGTTGTTTTGGCATTATCATGGAACTTGAAAGCACATGCAATTCGTGAATACTGAATTAATGATCACTTGAAATTCTTAATAAATTGAAAATATGTCTGATCACTTGAAATTCTTAATAAATTAAAAATATGTCGGATCACTAAATTCTAGAATCACTTGAAATCTGTGGTTGGACAATATCTAGTCTTTTTTATTCCCTTGAAATGTCAATTTTTCAGTTACAGATATGTTTTAGTTTTTCCATATTACAAAAAAAAAAGAAATACAGGGTTTCTTGATTGTCTCAAAAATGAGGTTTTCAATATATGTCTTGTTAGTATTTGAATGACGCAATGCTATTATAGAACAATGATCATTTTTGTCGAAAGCTGTAGAAAACAGGTGCTATTTAAAAACTGTAACGGATCAAGTAGAATTCACCTTATATCGATGTATATCTACTATTTCAAGTTCTACTATTTCAGTAGTATATCTACTGTTTCAAGTTCTAATTTCACTTATTGAAATAAAAACTATTTATATTCTCAATCCTTTATAATTATTCTATTCCACTACTCACTAGATTAAAAATTAGTCTTCAGGCATGAGGTATCCAATACACAGCAATTGTGTTGAAGTGAATAATAACAATAATTCTGATATAAGAATCATTAATATGACGAAATTTTATTCTGTTATAAGAATTGAATGAGCTTCCTTTCTTAACATATTTTAGTGTGTGATCACATTGGATGCGTATGGTTATGCATGACCAAGCGGTGCGGATAAGAAACAAAATGTGGAAAGAGCAATATGAACACACACTGAACGCCGCGTGCACTTGCTGGTTGCTGGTTGCTGGTTGCGTTCAGTGTGAGCAACAACATGCTGAGCAACAAGTCACAACGTGTTCTCGATGACACTTTACAGATTTTGTTTTTCGGCTGATTTGACGTGCACTTGCACATTTACGCATTCAATGTGATCACACAATAACATAGTTGTTTTCAAATAAATTGGCAGTTGTGTTTTATGAATACAGTAGCCTATCATTAGATAGTATATTAACTATTGATAGGAAATAGGCAGCCCAAATTTTGAGGCAGTCATGCTATAAGGGATGCGTGAATTTTACTAGCGATCTATTTAAAATAGTACTACTACTATTACTACCAGATAGTACCTTATAGAGAAGATACCGTTAACATGTACATTATTCGTCTATGCTAGTACTGTTCTATTAGCTATTGTAATAGTGAAGTATACTTGTGAATTATCAGCTAAATTTGGAACAATACTTGTAGCAGAAATAATAACTAAAGTAAGAGAAGAGTTTTAATGTTCAATAATTAACTGAAAGTTCGTGAGTCAATCTTTGATTCACAACCTTAATTTTGTCTCAACCTTTATCTTTGACTCAAGACCTTAATTTTCACACTGTAATCTGGTAATCATTGAAAAACATGCGGGTGTTCTTAATTTTTTTTTTTCTATTTAATGTTTTGACAGATATATGGCTTCGATTAGAGTACTTCAAGGTATTTTATTGGTGAGAGTCAAGGAATACAATTGAAGTAAAGATACTTTACTTCCACATTCCATGAATTAAAGATACACTTCCAAATACTGATGATTAATGAGGTGCTTATTAGATTTGACTGGTAAACCATAGATGGAGATAATGTGCATAAACCAATGACAACTGAGAGAAATTGAATTGATAATTGGTATAGCTTGACAACCTCATAAAATAATATTATAATAACAGTATATTTTCAAACTCGAAATTAATTAACCTTTCTTCAGAACAAAATAGAAGAAATATAATCTTGAATGCTTTTGTTGAAGGTATCCATTTTTTGCGAACTTCTTTAAAATTTATACATTTTGTCTCTAAATTATACAGTAGTCTACTATTAGAGCTTGGTTCTTTCTCAACAAGTCAAAATTAACTATGAATACGTGTTATGAATATGCAAAAGCATTCAAATTAGAGTAAAGCATTTGACGACAAATTCGCATATGAAACGTTAGTTCATTTAAATTGTACACAAAAAGTATACAGAGCAAGACAGTTTGGGGGAAATGTCCGCAATTAAAGATTCCCCCATTAAGGGGAGCTAAGATCTCTCAGCAATAAAAATGGAAGTTATGAAGTTATCCAAATTTTGCCCTATCGTTTGCATCAAGATTTTTCTAAAAAAATCCATATACATTGAATTTCTTCGAATGTGTTCGATTCTTCGATTTTGAATAAAAAGTCTCGTCACAATCTTAAATTTATAAAAATAACAGATTTCAGTTGTTACACAATTTACAATCTCAGGTAAATCAAAACTAAAGTATAGAGCAGCAGATTGAGCAAGAGATATGATTTGTAAAGCATATTTATCAAATAAATAAATAAATGAATAACCTAAAAAGTCAACGCCAGCCATTGATATGAATGAACCACTTCCACAATAATTGTTAGTATTTCATTCAAACGTCACAGTAATGGCAGTTTATACACCGGACATGGTAATAAAAAAAAATCCACAAGTACCAAAATAAAAGACTATATAGAGATCAAATGCTTATATATCTTTATTATTATTATCATCATGTCACGTGAATATTTATTGTTTTTTTTGTTGCTATTTCTAATGTACTTTTTTGGTTGTAATTACTGTGGTGTGAGAATGGCTTTTTCAGACCAATAGTCGACAGATTGCTCACCTTGACGGTTCCACCAATCATTACTATTTATGCCCAAATCTTCAGGCTTAGATTACCAGAGGTGTTCAAGCTTTCTGTTCACTTGAGATTGATAATGGTGTAACAACCGAAACCGGTATCTTGTTATTTTAATAAATTTGTGCTAGAGGAAAATAAATTATTGTGTACGGTACCTATTAATTAATTTCGGACAAATTCAGTTCAATATCGGTTTGCCATTTTTTCTATAGTAGTGTTAATGAATATTTAGGAAAAGCCAATTAGTTTCCAAGGACGCAGGATATTAATAAAATTGTTTAAAATCAAGATTTCTCTTGGAAAGTTTCTGCAATAGTTCTGCTGGGTTGGCTTACAAAGATGCAGTTGAATATTTTGTATCATCATTAAATATCCACAATTAATTCAGTTTCTAAGGTCGGAGAATTATAATCAATATTGTTTGATAGATTTATTCGGAGAAATATATTCAATTGGTTTCCTAGGTCACAGAAGTAGCCTAGCATTTCTTATAATTAATTCAGTTTAAAAGTTGGCTCTAAATTCGGTTCACAAGTACCATATAACATTTTGGTACAAGTTATATGTATTTGTTAAGCTATCAAATAAGACGTAAAAATATGAGGAGTCGCTTCAGCCCCATATTCTCTATCAACTAATATTCATTGTTTAAATCTTATCTTGCAGAGTATAGAAGGAACTAATGCAGCAATTTTAGGACAAAGGAAATTGGTGAGTCAAAGTTGTAATGTAAATGTTAGGCTTGAGGGTAAATCGATGTTATCTACTGATTTAAAACTGAAATTATTTTCCGCAGTCTCTACCAACTCAGTAGAAGAGTTCGAGCAATCTTACTTGAAACTCGATAGTTTATTTGGAATAACCATACATACATTAGAACTTATTAGTGAGCGTGTTCATTGACATCAAACATTCTGCTTCCTAGCTACATCAAATCATGAAATCTGAAATGGATTCTATATTAAGTCATCAATTTCAATTTGAATTGAAACTACTCTACCAGTATTGTATCAGGTTATATCTAATTGAACTTGATTCATCATCATTGTTTGATTAATATGGTCAAAACCCATGTAATCGGTATGAGTGCATATTTTTCAAAACTTGCCTACTCTACATTATACAAATTCCACTTCTTCATCTTCTGTGAAGGCCTCCATTTATAATAGAAGGCCTCCATAATTGTTCATATTTTCGTTCCAGAGAATCCTGATTATTGTTATGTGAAGCAATTATTTTGTTCATTATTATATTTCTTGTTTGTAAATGCTTTTAAATCCTTGAAAATTATTTTCAAACTTCCGAGAAATTTACAATTTTAATATGATGTCTCTTGTTTATTCATCCTACTGTCATTGATTTTCCTCATTCCATGATTTTCTCCATGACTTCAGTTTTACAAGCCTATATCAGGATTCTGTATTATTTTCGCTTCAAATTACAATCCTATGACTGTTCCATTTTCATAATATCGTGAACATGTTTTCTTTAATTGTGATTGTTGTCCATACGTGTTTTTCCTAAATTTAAGTCCTTTCTCAATAATCCTCACATATAATTTCGCTTCTGGATAATATCCTTGAATACTTCCATCTCATTCTTATTGCACATTGTCTCAATTTGGGCAACCAAATTATTAATTGTTCTTCCTTTTAAACTCACCCGTTGATTTTCTCCTGTTGTTACCATAAACACATCTTGTTCATATTTTTCTACTTGTAATTGCTTTGGTGTTGTATCAAGTGAATGTCCTCCGTAGATGTAGGTGTACAGTTAGCACTCCAACAGTTTTACTGCTTTTATTTTTTGCAATGTGTATTTTTTGAAAAAAAACTTCGGAAGTATTTCCTCTAAAAAGCCGATAAATCCAGTCAATAAACGTTTGAAAGAGTACAGATGCCTTCCTTGGAATATCAATAGAAGTAAAAGACTCAATTGCAATTCTGGTATATGTGACTCGCCAGAACATACTGAGTTCCAATTGATAATTACAGTGCAATATGAATAAATGAATGTTCAAAAACTTCATAGATATCTACGTGTCCTGAAAATAATTCTTTGACCAATGTGTACTTCGAAAAAGTACAAATTTCCCGCGAATTTTAATTTTGAAATAAAACATTATCAAGTCATTTACGTTACAACAACTGAAGTTATTTCTATTGTTGGAGTTATATATACTGTTTTGGTGTGGCATGCGTAGACAGTCACTTGAGTGTGTTTGTGTGTTGTGTTTTAAAATCTGTTAGTTTGCATTATTTGATGTTGTTCTAAATGTATTTGATAAATTGTTGAATTTTCGTTTGACAAACTGTATTTAATAGCAGTTCATAAATACTGCTACTTAAATTCATTTCATCTTCATGCTATTTTATTTAATTATACTATAATTCAAATCTTGAATAGGTGATTTGGTTCAGCAGTAAATATTTTTTTTTAAAAGAAGATTTTTAAAATGATTGATTGCAGATTGTCTTGTGTCGAACCTTGCATTTTTTCTTCTTGTCCTTTCATCCTGCCTTCTTTTTTCTTGTCGTCTCTGTTCAATGTGTGTGGTTGCTTCATCACCCTCTCTTTCTGTCACCTGATAGAAAACAACTTTAGCAGTAAAGACATACGTTTGAAAAATGTTTGATACTTTTCTGCTGCATGCATGTATTGTATCTATTCTGATCATATCCCTGCCCTCTCATTATCATTCGATAATTATCAAAGTCATACTTTTCTCATTACAATACATACTGTATTTCCTTTTTTCTTTTTTTTGTGGAGGATAGTTCGTGATATGTTTTGTGCAACATATGTATGTATGTATGAGCTCAATCATGGAAAAGAAAATCGATAAGTCAAAAACTTTGTGGTTTTAACTAGAAAAGTATTTGAATAAAAATTTCTATAAGTCCTTGAATTATCAGGTTTTCTCTGAAAGGGGGGGGTTAAGGCCTTCTATGATTGCAAGCTATTGCATATAGTTTGATTTATCATAGAAGAATATTATGAGGAAAATAAAAAAGTATTGCTGTGAAAAAAAAACATGAAAAAAGAAATAATATATGAAAATGTAAACGAAACAGGATTGGCCAATCGAAAAAAAATCTTCTCTGTGGGATAAGTTGGATTCAATGGAATTACTAGGCAGTTGAAGGTTGACGTTAACTAATTTGAAGAGTTTTTGAAAAATCCAGTTAGAAGAGCCGGAAAAATGAGAAACCTCTTGAAGTTTATTCAGCTTTGTTTATCGTAATGTGGTTCAACTTTTCAATTGCTCCTCATTCTGAACTTAGGGTTCAATTTCTTTGCTTTGAGTGAGAACATAAAAAGAAATTAGATTCAAATAATTTCAACAGTCATTCTGTTCTTTATTCATCCGCAAATAAATAAAAAAACTATTATAAAACGGTTGTTTTCATACTAGAATACAACAATCAATATTCTACACACTAAACGTCTATTTTTCAAGTTATTATAGTTATTAAAATAATAGTATCACAGTATCACTATTATGGATACAGTTTGCTTTTGGAACAATAATTATTGTCTCAATTATGGCAGTTATTGCCATACCCACAATCATTATTACAATAATTTTTAATTTTACCTTTTATTGTTTCTGTTCTTGTTCCCTATTTTTTGTTTTGATTGACAGCTATTGATAAGTTGGTTGCTTCGTATGTCGCAGATTGATATTACACATATTCTGTGATTTCACTTATGGCCATGAAGTATTTCACAGATATTTCAATAAAAAAGTGTTGTCTTAGCAATGGAAAGTGTGTTTCTAGCTTGAAAACATCAATTTGAGAAAGTTGGTTAGACCAGAACGTGAGTTTGTGAAATGCTTGCATCTATTGAAATGCTTGCTACCCGCTCAGCTGTTGGCTTGCAATAGAATGCGCTAAGTGTTGTTTATATGTTCAACTGAAAATAATTGGTATCTATTGCTTATATCATATTTTACTGTATACTATTAGATTGTAACATATAATGAATATCAATCCTTCATTGTATCTCTCCTCAGATTGTTCAATACTGAAAATGAATATTTTATTTCATATCCTTGTAACTAGTTATACATGTTATGTGTTATATTTACTTGTGTTACGGTAAATGTAAAGAAGCGAAAATATCAAATTGAAAATGTGTTGCTTATGATGCATGCTTTGTTATCTCAGTAGAACTTTTTAAAAGTGATTAAAAAATGCAATCTTTACAATTAAAATGAACTGTTTGACGTTTCCTCCAATCATATATTCAATTTTATTATATTTCAATCTTTTTTTCGAGCTATTTTCAACTTCAATTCAAATTCTAATCAACCATTTTATGTTTATCTTACTTCTAATGTTAATCTCAAGTCTACAAATTTTTCGTGTCCTATGAATTGTATAGATATCCATTTTTCGATGTGTTTCAACGTTCAGGACTAGAATGGGATTATTCTGTTTCATTTTATATTTTATATCATTGTATTTCTGATATAAATGTTTTTTATCCGTTCCTTGGTTTGGATTATGATTATCTGCGAGTGTTCATGTCCTCATAGTAGAAAAATTATTATAGTATTCCTACTATTTCTAGTCCACTATTCCGCATTCTTTTCTAAGAAAACTAGGAAAATCTACGATAAACGAACGTTATTTACATTATTTGAATTTCCAATTGAATCTAACTCGAACTATCCGATGTCTCAAATCTACTTTTTTGCTAAATTGATTTGAAGAGAGTTTAAAACTAATGAGGAATTCACAAAGTTACTCAACGGCGGGTGTAAGTATTGGATAACACAAATCACTTGAAAAGCCCATCAGATCGGATCTTGTGAGTTTGTGCAGGAAATCCTTATAAATTCAACAGTATCGAACAATTTTTCTTAAACAATTCAATTTACAAATCTTCAAGTTACATATTGTGGTTTTGCTTTAAGATTTAGTGGTTTAGTTAGATCATACCATTTTTGCTTTCAGTTTACAGTGGTCATATTTGGACTAATGTCATTCTTGATTTTTTATCGGTCATATTATTTCCGTGCATGGATGTTTTGTGAAGAATTGCTTCAGTATTGTAGTCGTTGCTCGTTTGAATGATCTATTATTTACTAAATGTGGAATTATTTTAGGATAGCAAAGCTTCCGGAGCTCTGAAGAAATCATCTCGCTATCGAAGTCGGTCCTTATCAGCTTCATCCACTGACTCATACAGCTCTGGTGAGAACAAATAATGATTTATTATTTTAACCGAATTAATTTCTTTTCAAATTTTAAATTAGTTTCACACTTGATACACTCGAAATGGAATCCAGTAATAATGCAGTGAGTAAATCATTCTAATATTTCAAAACTAAAACACGGATTTACATAGATGCACAATATATTACAGTATTATACAATATCAATCAATATGAAATCGTATTTTATTGCTCATCATAATTTATAACTATTCAACGGCAGAGTCCTTGTAGTAATATTTCACACGATCTACATTCAAAAGAATATTTTTACTATTTTATCCAGTTTAATCTCAATAAGGCTTCTGTATAAACGTATTTTTTATATTTCGTTTGAATATTTCCTAGTTTCAAGATTAAAACTGAATTAACTGTCGAAAAATTCTTATTGAGTTTTTTAAAAATATAACTAATTCTGATATCTACAAGGCTATTAGATACATAAAATCTGATATGATTTTGTATGAAAACTTGAATATATTTTTTCATTTAATTTCTCCATTCAAGCACTTTCAATGATTGTGAGGGAAGCAACAGACTTAACTGAAACTTGTTCTCAACTTGGTCTACATCGAATTTTCATAAATAGATTGTTCAAAACATGGTGTCAGCTTAAACTTTCCACAACGAAATTGATCTACAATTGTTTGTTCTCAGCTTCTTACAGCAGCTCTGATGAGGATGACGTTTCACCACGAGAAAAAACGCAGAAAAATTACACAGGTTTTTCCGATTTCTGTGTCAAAAACATCGAGCAATGTGTGTTTGGCCGAAGAGAAATCGAAATCGCAGAGCAAGGTATCTTGTTTTTATTTCGCCTGTAGTCAAATAGATACTAAGCAGCAATTCTATCTAGAATAATTGATGTATTTTTATTTAAAAATTCATAATTCACGGGATCCAACCTTTTCGTTTTTAGAGGTCAAATATATATTACATGATTATAACAAATATAATAATATTAAGTGTTCATAAAATTGAATTGCCTAGCTGATTTCTATTATATAAATAATCTACAACAAAAGGTTCACTACTATACAAAACCTAGTTTTAATGGAAATACATTATATTCATCATGTCATAATTCAAACTGAGTAAAATAAACAAACATATCTTCACCTTTGCCTTTATTTGGCTGAAAATAATTGTTGTAATCCTAAATCAATTGTTGTAAATATTACTATTGTTGTAATCAGAGGCTTTCTATCAAGCTGTTGTTTCTCCTATCATTTTGCAAGGTCATTCGTGATTGGAAGCGAAAACTATATTATAATACCCTCAACTGATTAGAATATTAAAATATGTAATTTTTTGAATGATCAGATAATTTTATTTCCAAAGCTACATGATGTCACATGGAAGATGACATTTTTTTTTCAATAATAGCTTTTATGTCAACTGGAATATACCTGGCTCCTAGTCCTCACCCCTTCACAATTCACGTGTTTCATATAGTGACAAAGAAAAACTGTTGAATTGAAGTATTGTTCACTCATTTTTCCCTTGTGGCTATTTGCATACAACATACATGGCAGTGAATACTTGGTCAATCAATAAAACACGTTTTCCCTTTTCACAGTGATATCAACTTCCATTCCACCCACATTTCGCCAGCTGTAGTCACATTTTCATTCCTTCTAAAGTCACGTGTCGCTTCCTTCTACTCTGAAAATTTCAACAGAATCATCATCATCGCTAAATCATCAACAGAATCTTAATTTCAATCAACAACAGATATTATCATCATCAACAAAATAATCATTGCATATTACTTGACGAACCAATTATTATCATTCCCGAATGTCTTATTGTAAATATGATTAATAATTTTATTGCACTATCTAATTAATCGTTTTTGTAAACTTTTTACAGAAATGCCTGGAATAATGGCTCTGCGAAAAAGGGCTGTTGAAGACAAGCCATTGAAAAATGCGAAAATTGTTGGTTGTACACATATAAATGCTCAAACAGCTGTAAGTTTTCCAACTAATATGCAATATTATATTTCAGCCTCACCTCTTCAAACATATTTCATTCTAGTGTTATAATAATTTCTGTAGAGTTATACAATTTTCAAGTAGATACGCTAATCTTTTATTTTCATAATGTCTGCAAAGCATCATTACAAGACAATTGTTTTGTATGACTTCACTCTCCTGAATTCTCATCTTCCTCATATTTATTCAGCTGGAAGTTTACGAATTTCAGTCAATTGAAAGTATTTACTGTGAAAATCAATTAATGAATATAATGTTCTTTTATAAACTTAAATATATTATAACCTTTCCCTTTATCATCCAAAATATAATATTAAATCGTATTATCTTGAATTTATTTTTCCAAAAACGTTTTCACCAAAGTATGTTAAGAACTAGTGTTTTACATGCTTTGTGTGATAACTGCTTTTGTTTACTTTCTAAGAATTGACTGGATTCATGATAATTGACTCCAACTGCCGATGTTTTTAATTTTTTCGGTTCATAAAACTTTCAAATTTAAATTAGGAAATAACTGGATATCTTTACAGCCATTGATACCGATTATTAAACTAGAAACATTCAACCTGTATAATTTTATTTCATAATGTTTGAAAAGCAAATAGAGTAGTAAAGTGAAATAAGGTTTGAAATGTGAATAATAAATTACTTCAGTATTTTTGAAATTCAAGGGCTATAAAATGTTTGAAAATAACGAATACTTGTAAACTTTCAGGTATTAATCGAAACATTGGTTGAGCTTGGAGCTCAAGTCAGATGGTGTGCTTGCAATATATTTTCAACTCAGGTTTGTTAACTTTTTACAATAAATTAATTCTTGATATTTTTCTATTGCTATATTGTTTTAAAAACATATCTACTTTTACAAATAAACATAGACTTCATCTGCTCGGTCATGTCGCAGTTTCAGAATACGTTAAATAAGCAGAAAAATTATTTTAACATATTTTCCATAAATTGAAGAACTTATCCACTCTCCAAAGTTTTATCCTTTGACAGTTTGGATTTTTCCACTTTTTATAGAGCGCTAAAGCTGTTTACAGACATATGCAAAACAAACGCGTCTTGTGCATTTTGTCAACTGATGCAATGATTATATCTGTATCTTACTGTAAATGTACAGATACATATATCAACAGTATAACATCAGCTGATGACAGGTTTAAGGCGTGATCAGAGAATCGAAAATTATTTGATGAAACACCGCCGATTTATGTAGTTATATCACAATATTATATTATCGTTATTAAAACTGCATTCAATCGCATTTCAATCACATTCGATTGCATTTTGATGAAAGATTAAAAAATAAATTTGACGTCCAATGTGAAATGTGTTCATGTGTTTTACCTGATGTACTTATCTATGGCCTAATTATTTTCTTGAACAATTCTACTCAAATAATCAGTGAAGGATTTTAGATAATGTTGTAAAATTAAACAGTGTTAACATTTTCTTACTCATTTCAACTTTGCGTATTTTAAATTATGTAGTAGCCTATATTGATTAATAATATCTTCTCATTGAATAAACCATTTCTCAAATTTTAGAATGAAGTCGCTGCAGCTCTTGCCGGAGCGGGTAAGTTATTTTTTTACAATTCTATAAACTTTTTTTTATTTTTTATTCATACAATAAGAACCATAATTGAAATGATAGGGAGAGGAAAAATGAGGTAACCTTGTGCTATTCCTCTCCCAAATTTAGATAAGATTATATAGTCCGAAATAGGTTGTCTTTTCAGTCCTTATATATTTTCACAAAGTAGATTTTCAAATTCAGATGCTTCAAAACCAAACACAAAAGAAATATTTCACATTATTATAACTAAAATAGAAAATATTCACATCTTGAAGAAATATATAATTGAATATTTATTATAAATATACAGAGTGGCCCAAAAGTAGGTATACACTTATACAGATTTGGTGAGAATCATGGAAACAGATAAATTTTTTACCATGATATATAAAATGCTAATTTTATAGATTTGATTGGGGATCATATTCTAAATAATAAAAATAATACTAATAAATACTGAAGACACATTAGACTGTTTCCATAATACTCACCAACAGTGAACATACATTTTTGATTGTCTGATTGTGCTAATTTCTGTTTTTGTTGTGGCACTTTGCAACTTAGTGATTGTCACGTTGCGATTCTTGCAATAACTCACTTATTGTGCCCTAATTATACCCACTCTATTCAAGCTTCAGCCATATCACAGAAAAGAGAAACAATATCATTAATCCGTGGCTATACTTTCAATAGCTTCGATATTAAAAAATGAATTATACTACTGCTGTTTAAATTAAATTAGTATGTGATTTAAATGTTTCACTTAGATAAGCCCGCATTTTCATTATTTATGTGATCCTTAGGGGTGGGGGGGCTAGGAACCCCTCCGTTCCCACCTAAATGGCGCCCCTGGCTCTGTATGAGTTTCTTGTTAGAGTGGAGTATTGCAGAAAGAAACACCAAAATCTAAATCACCAGTCAGTATTTCCCAAGTTTCTCCCCACCTCTTCAAATATTTCATGTATAAGAGTTTGGAATTACTTTGAATGAAGATGACTTACATTTAACTATAGCTTATAAGTAACAGCTTACTTCAGAAATGATTTCTATACTTTTTTGTGCAAAACATTATTTTGGGAAAACATTATTTTTGTCCAAGACTGAATATTTAAGAAGACTGCTCATGTTTGTTCAAAATTATATAATTTCAAAAGCATTTCTTATCTTATCAAGAGAATCTCATGAAACTAGTTTCGTATAGATTAATCAGAGAAAAAACTGAAGATTTATATTTCTATTTGAATTGTTGATTTTAAACAAAAACAGTAATTAGAAAATCGCTTGTATTGGACAGTTACATGTCATTCAATGTCCGTTGGTTGAAAGTATTTTTTTATTTTATCTTAGAGTAGATGTAACAATACTTTCTTGATTCGAAAGATTTAAATTTTTTCAATTTATTGTTCTTTATGACATTTGTTGCATTAAACTTACAGTTTTTAATTATATGTTAAATGATGAAGCAACTCATACAATTTCATCAAGAACCGTATAAAGGTTCGTACCCACTAGAACGTATCATACCATGACCGTGCCCGTACCGACACATGCAAAAAAATATTCTTTGCATCATTTGATATGTAATACACCCATTAGACCGTTCCGTCACCGGCCAAGCACGGAGCGTGCCATGCACGTCCAGGTCAACATTTGTCGGCCAGTATATTTTGTCTGTGACGAAACGCTCCTTGCATGGTACGTGACGCCTGCAAACCCCGTTGTAACCGCGCATGCGCCCCGTTGGTAACCTATTCTCTTGCTAACTGACACGTTCCCAACAACTTCTGACCGGGCATCATACGCGTATCATACGCGTACCATACGCGTAATGTACTGGCATAGAACGCTGTTGATCCGTTGTAGTGGGCATAGTTGTTATTTTACGTGCCTGGCATGGTCTGACACGGTCCGTGTCTGGTACGTTCTAGTGGGTACGAACCTTAAACGTTCAATATGACTACCATCTGTCACATCGCTGATCAAGTCCATCAAGATCGATCAAGATAGATCGATAAGATAGTGATAAGATAGATCGCTTTTAAAGAGTGGGGGTCCATCAAGATAGATCGATCTGTCCATCAAGTCCATAGCCAATTCCATCCCAAACATTGATAAGTGAGTCTCCAGTAATTAAATCCAGATTATTAATTCAGTGAGTTCAGTTGGTAGCGGAGACACGTACAGGCTATTTTTTATGAAGCCACAAAGATAAACATTGTATAGCGTTAGGTCAGAAGTAGTGGAGGCCATGCATAACAATTCCTGTCGTGACGGCCTTTAAGCGGGTCATAGACGCAGAGACGGCAAGTGACTGGAGGCCAGTGTTTCAGAAAACATCGACCTGGATGGAAATCGATGAAAGTTACGTAATGAAAAGCTCTAGCCACCAATAACTTGCCGTCTCTAATTTACCTGTCAATAAGCTATAAGCCGATTTACAACGAAATTTAACCAGTTCAACCAATTCTAGCGAATCGCGGCATAAATATTGAACTTTCTCATGCACACTTGTGCCAACAAAAAACTGTTTTCAGTTGCTTTTTAAATTGACAAAGTATGATTTTGTATTTTCAATATGTCTACCACATGGCACATATCAAGTCCATATCCGATTCCTTTCCCAAACATTGATAAGTAAGACTCCAGTAATTCAATCCAGCTTATCAATTCAGTGTTACAATATTACAAAATTATTATTATTACAGTAATTTTTATTGTTAGTTGGATGTAACAAATTTTATAAAGAGTTGACACACTGATATTCATTCATTAACATCCTATATTTCTAATAAGAATATTGGAATTCATTATTTTATAGATTGATTTTGGAAATGTTAAATGGAGAGTAAGACTGAATCTTATGCTAATGTTAAGATTCGATCATAGGCATGTGTAATAACTTCTATCGTCTATTAACTGTTTTGATGGGTAGTAAGTTTAATTTTGATTGACAACTGTCTCAGGCTACCCTATATTCGCTTGGCGTGGTGAAACAGAGGAGGACTTCTGGTGGTGTATTGACAGATGCATTAATGCCGAAAATTGGCAGTCAAATATGATTTTGGATGATGGTGGTGATGCTACTCATCTCATGCTAAAGAAATATCCAGCTATGTTCAAAATGATCAAAGGTGAGATTTAAAACCCAGAGTCAACTGTATTCATTATTAGAATTAATCATTCAGGATCTTGTTTAATTATTGTTCATATTCTTTGAAGAGCAACTTATTTCCTATTCCAATACTAATTCTTATTTCTGATTGGTTCCAGAAATCTAGCCAATTAGCTGGCGTTCATACAAGGAAATAAAATAATCATGCTCCTTATTCTTCTCTCCGGCTTAGAACATGATTTTCCATACTATGCCTCATGTTGACATTATAATGATCAGAACTGATTTCATTCATTCTATAATAAATCAAACAAATAACTATTTGCATAGCTATGAGCTATACTATATTTAAAGTATTTTAATGTATGTATAAATCATCAAATAATGAAAGTAAAAGATTAATAATTAAACAATAATGTTATTGCCTCTGAATAGGTTTGGAGACGTAAAAAGTTTGAATAAATGCATTTCTTAAGGCTTATTACTGCTAAATTATCGAGAGATAAGATCCATATTGCATTGTTGATAATGAACTTTGAAATAATTACTAGGATTTGGGAAATTCGAGTATCTCTATTGATGTTATACATATTCCTCAAAACAACCAATAAGATGGTAGATTTCCAATTCAATTAAATTTATTCAGAAATAAATACATTACGAATAATAATCAAAAGTATAAGTTTATGAAAACTTATTAAATTGTTGTATTTGTAATATCTTGAATAGTAATAGCAAGTGATGAAACCATGAAGTTTTTATAAAGTAAGTGTCTAGCTAAATATTAGGAATTGAGTAGTTTATTTTCATACAGACTTTTTTGTAACTTTGTTGCAGGAATTGTGGAGGAGAGTGTTACAGGTGTTCACAGACTGTACCAACTCTCCAAGGCTCAGAAACTGACAGTACCTGCTATGAATGTCAATGACAGTGTTACTAAAACTAAATTTGATAATCTTTATAGTTGCCGTGAATCCATCATTGACAGGTAAGAGCATTGAAATATTTCGATATTTTAATTTTATTTGAAAATATTGGAATGAAAGAAGCTTTGAGATATTCTGATCTGTAACTGAAGATATTCTTGTTGGATATTTTCGAATAAAATTTGTAGTATTATGGAAACTAAAAATAAATTGAATAACATCTCGTTAATCCAAAACCAACCAAGCCAGATAGGTTGCGTCTAGATTTACAAGATCAGTATTGCTTCAATGCATACCTTGAAGGATTCTTAAATGTCTCATAATTATTTTTCTCATTTAGCCAACATTTCAGCTTTAAACTGATTATCTGTGTATCCTAGGTAGTTTAAAAAAACGGACGTTCTCTGCCATTATTTCTTTGAATGTATGTATGTACAGAGTGGCGCAGGGAAACGAGAAATTCAATGTCACAGCTCGCAGCTCTGTAGAGTCGGTAGATGTTTTCATTTTTGTTGAATTGATGTGAACACATTGTCATTCAGTAATCATAGAGCATTGGACTGGTTTGGAACGTGTAATAGCGGTGAAAGCATCTTATAAAAAATATTGATTAAACTGCCGTACGGAGAATATTTTGACTGCATTACCACATTAATTCCTTGTTTACTCTTACAACAGGAGATTAACTAAAGGAAAACATTTAGAACGAAAGATTCAACTGCTGTTCCCAAAGATTTGATACACTATCATTCCAGTGTTTTCATAATAGGCACAACAGGCTGCAAACGCCCAATGAGTACACATATTTCTTATGTCATCTTAAAATGTAGAGGCAATTTCGGGCACTTCAATTGTAGGAGCATAAATGGCAAAAGAAATATGATTTTTTCGTGGGCACTGTTAAAAAATTTCTCATTTACACTCTGTATATTCATATAATTTATTATAGGAAATATTATTATCCTAGAATAATATTTTCCATCACACTTCATTAAACTTCTGTTTATTTATTAGCAACTTACACATTTTCAAAACAATTTATTCATTTTAGTTCATTCCAGAAACCATCTGTTTATTTTTGTCAAATTTGTTATAAACACATAATAATAAAATCATGTATGTTACAGTATTTACCATATTAGAAGTTCGAACCACACTGGTTAATAACTTGCAAAATAAAATATTTCCACATTATTTTATTTTGATCTCTTATGTAGGCCTATTTATTTGGCGATGTCCATATTGTAATTGTTTTGAATACTCATCTTTTTATATATATATATATATATATATATATATATATATATATATATATTATATATATATATATATATATAACAGAAGACACTTTAAAGTTTGTAATATAAATTAAAACAGGAGACACAAGACAAAATAGATTGAAAACACTTAGAAACTCCAGCGTTTCTATATATATATATATGAACGTGTTTGGCCTGGCGCTGCTGGGTGAATGGAATTCCGGAGAAGTGTCTGGCTTTTGTGATGTGTTTGTTGTGTTCAGAATGATGATTTTCCAAAGAGAAGAGATATTAATTTGTACTGTCATCCCTGTACAAATATCTCTTCTCTTTGGAAAATCATTATGAGCACAACAAACACATCACAAAAGCCAGACACTTCTCCGGGGATTCCATTCACCCAGCAGCGCCAGGCCGAACACGTGGAGGAAGGAGATGGGAGGAGGTACTCCCTTCGACCACGAGGAAGAATTTCGAAGCACAGGCAGAAGTCAGTGTAAGATTACCTGCGCTCCAAAGATGTCATTTGAGATAATGACAAAACGTCAGAAAGTAAGTGAAACTGCTTATCGGATGTACCCGGTTGATAATTTACCATATTCATCCATCCGAGAATTTTTAAAAGTTGATTTATATATATATATATATATATTCTCAGCTTTCGTTTATCAGTTGAAAGACATCTGTATTTTTTCAATCCAAAACTGAAGATACAGTACCGTGTAAGTTTAGTACGTAAATACAGTACGGAATCTGCAAATTCCCAATACGGTCCACAGTGACGTTTTACATTATTTGGATTAAAATACTTCAAATAATTATCAGTATGATTAATAGCTATGACCTTGTTTCATAGAACTTAGTTGAATACATTTAGGAAAAAGTAAAGGTAAAATAATTAATACTACATAACTACTACATAAATATTCTATTCTATACTACATTGAAATGTACAATCTTATTCCAAATAGGAATCTTATGTATTACTGAATCAGAGTTGTATAAACGTTATGCTCAGTACGTAGCTGTTAACTTTACGATGTATTTTAGTGTAATATGGAAATAAGTTAATTTGGGCCTGGTTTCTAGGTCATTTATTTAATCTCCATTAGATTTTAATCATTCACGTATTCACTTATCAAATCTTATCAATTCAATGTTCCATTAGATTTGAATCATTCACTTACTAAATCTATAGGTTCAATGGTCCATTAGATTCAATAGATTAATGTCTTAGGAACATAGTGTATAAAATATTTTGTACTATGTAAAATACACATTATTGTAAACTATTTGAAGAGAATGAAATGTTGTTTGATGTAACAGTTTTTGGTTGTGTTTTACTTGATTCGATTCGCATTTATTTGATTTGCAGTCTGAAGAGATCCACCGACGTTATGTTTGGAGGCAAGCAGGTTGTTCTTTGCGGATATGGCGAGGTTGGAAAAGGTTGTTGTCAAGCCTTGAAAGGCCTGGGATGCGTTGTGTATATAACTGAAATTGATCCGATTTGTGCTTTGCAAGCATGGTAAATAAGATTTCACTCTACTTAATGCAATACTTAATGGTACTTTGAAAGCTTATACTGTAAATATATACAATTTTAATAACGGGTGTTTCACGAAGGATGCAACTTACAGTTTAAGAACATAGTAGTCATACATAGGTATATTTTAGGTAGCCAAACTTTTATGTTGTCAAAAGGGCATTGAAGATCAAAAGTGTTAGTTAAAGAGAGCTAGTCATCCATTAGTGATATTTTAGCTGTCGTTTTGTTACTTTGTGTCATAAATGTTTTTTTTAAAGGATGAACGCGTGTTTATTTTAGATATTTATATATTTTTGTAAATCTTACAAATCTGGGCAAGCTGATTTGTGAATAGAGTTTCCCTAAACTGCAGTTTCTAATTAGGCGACAATAATGCGGTTGAAAAATATTATTTTACCACTGACAAGATGATAAGAAGCTAACTCGTCTGTCAACAAAGTTAACCTCGGAAATTCCTAACAATCATTTGTTGCAGTCACCTGAGAAGACTCGCTGGGGTGTCATCAACTACTACTGTCAAGAGTTCACGTACAGAGCGTAGAATTGCGCAAGCAAACAAAAAGCATCAATTCAGTTGGATATGAGGAGTCACTATATTTTTGTTTTTGACAAATAAATAAATTCAATAAAAATTCAAATTCAGGATTAGCTGGTGTAAAGTTTTCTGGGTCGTTGAATAAAAGAGAGTTAAAAAAAGGGAATTTTGTCATTCAACTTTGGGCTACGTCGTTCGTGAAATACCTATATATTGGAAGCTTTAGGTTTAGAAACTCGGCTCCACCTTATTCAATCAATAGGCAGATATTAACTGAAACAATAACCACAAGTATTTTAGAAAACCTAAAAACATCTAGAACTCAACTTAATCTTGACGTTGAGCAGTCTATTTTTTTAATGCTTCAGTGAAAATTGTTTAATAAGTTTTCATAAGTTTCTTCTCCAATATATATAACTTGTTGTTTTAATTTTCTATTAAGTTCATATAACAAGAATTATACTGTTTTTCAAAAAATATTCGATCTGCATGTATAATACTACCAATGTAATTAGTGTAATTGTTATTGCTATAACATTTCTGTATTGGGCACGTTAAACTGTAGGTTCCGGCTGTTAAATAATAGTCGTGAGGCCCATTGACGGCTCAAATTATAATACTCAGGTGGAACTTACGTCAGGGACTCCCCACTAATAAAAGCCATACGAATATTATTATTATTATTATTATTATTATTATTATTACACACAAACAAGTTGCAGCATCAGGCATTGTACTTCAGAATATTGAATGATTCAGGACACTCAATTTTAAAAAAAATCACTAATAAACCTATCTTAATTATTGTATGTAAAATTTTGATTAATTGAGAAATGAATGACTCAAAAGTTTGAATTGTTCTCCAAGAAGGACAATTCATTGAATTTGGGATGAATGAAGAAATCTGTAGAATAGTTAATGATTTTTAACATTATACTGAAGAATGTCCCAAAAAATGTATCATGCAATTCTATTGCAAATTTCGATTCAATTGCTAGACAAAATTGTAGAAACTATTCTATGTATGATGAGGATGAGGACGTGATTTATGCCCTCCTACTGTTCTACTTAATGTCTATCATGCACTTATAAATTCAAGAATGAGTTACGGTCTTGTGTGCTGGGGAGGTACATATGTCTCAACATTGTATCCGATAATTATATTTCAAAAATCATTCATCAGATTAATAACCAGAAAGCAAAGAACTGAACATTCATGGCCTCTTTTTGTTCGCCTCAAGGTTCTGCCAATTAGAACTCTTCATATGTATAAAGTATTGAAGCTTTACTTCATAAGAAGTACAAGTAACAACCTTATTAGGGATGTTAGGTATGATTTTACGCAAGTTTCAAGTTTTTATTGGGCCAGTTGAACATAGAAGTTACATATAGCCAAGTCACAATTCACATTAAATAAACATACAATAAATTGCACAGGTACAATACATACAATAGACAATAATAAATAAAACAGATCAGTTGTAAATTCTAGTTGGAATCTAATTGTAAATTTGCTTTAAATTTACAATTAGATCAGATAATTTAGTGGTTTCCTGTACTTGGGTATTAATAGACAATAAAAAACATTAAATTGACTAGGGTGTTGTGATCAGCAGTAATGAATTCCTCTACTGAGTGAAATGGATTCACAATCAACCAGGATCTAAGTACTTGGAGAAATCGTTTATTTGGCAAAGATCTAACTTGAGTTGATAGCAAGTTATGGAATTTGTAGCCTATCACAGGGTAGCTCGACTTAGACTTTTTTCAAGTCTGCATCTTGGTATATATATACTCTCACGGTTTCTTGTGAAGTGACTGTGAATGTCATTGTTTTTTGGTAGCCTATCTTGCATCTGATGTATATCCTTCAAACATTGGTAGATGAACTCATTAATGACGGATAGAATGCCATTTTTAGAAAGAAGGGGCTTACAGTGATCGAGATAGCCCGCCCCAGAAATCACCCGGACCGCTCTCTTCTGAATTAAGAGCACTTTAGAAGTGCTTGATGCAAGACCCCACAATTTCAAACCATAACTCATCCTCGAATGGAAAAAGCAAAATAGGCCTGTCTGACCACCGAAATTGGCAGTTCAGACATCAGCCTTCTCAGTAGATAGACAATGCTGCTGAGACTGGAGCACACCATGTCTATATGAGGTTCCCAGAGTAACTTGGCATCAAGAGTGAACCCCAATAATCGAACCGGCTGCAAACACTCACTGACATCTGATAGAGAGATCAATATACTTTGGGTTTTTGCCTCATTCAGAGACAATCTGTTTAGTGAGAACCAATCACGAGCTTTATCATACAGCTCCATCACATCTGCTTTAACCTGGATGACACTCTTATTTGCAGCGAACAAGGAAGTGTCATCCGCATAGAACAACACATTTCCCTCTATATAGTAATGCAAATCATTTATTGCTACAAGAAAGAGTAATGGGCCCAACAATGAACCCTGTGGCACACCCCGTTTTACCAGAAGAGGAACTGAGCACTGATCATTCTAATGTACAATCTGTTTTCTCTCAGAAAGGTAAGACTTAAACACCCGAATTGCACAATCATGTAAGCCATAATGCTCCAATTTCTTCAATAGAACTGTATGAGGGATACAATCAAATACTCGTGAGAGATCACATAGCATTGAAAAAGTTGATTTCCGCTCCTCAAAAGAATTGATAATCGATTATAATCGGGTGCAATAATAACTATCATCTGCTTGAACAAATTTGGGGTCATGCCATAAATATCCTTACAATTGGAACTTCTGAAACCTAAAACCGCTTCAATTACATCTTGAGCACATACAGGACTCCAGGTGAATTCAGAATCTATGGCAGGCATGTGAGTGAACTGAATAGGTTCACCGTCATTTGGTATATCATTCACAATCTTCTCAACTGACTCAAGAAAATAATTGTTGAAGTCATCTGCTGTGGCAAATGAGTTGTTGGTCTCTTTTTTTATTTTATTACTAGACTCCATAATGAGTTTTGCGTTTGCTTCCAATTTTTTTCCCTAGTTTTATTGCGATACCCATGTCTAAGATTCTTCAATACAATGCTCAGATTAGGGTTTGTTTTACACATGTCACTTACCAACAGAATAAGCTCTCTCAGTTCTTCAAGTTCTGGAGTGAACCAATCGAACTTGGACGGGTTGGACCACCCCCCAGTCGACCAGCATCCCTCCCCGATGATGAGAAAACCCTTTCAGTCTTTACAGGAAACAAAGGATAAAAAAGTTCCTTAAAACTACAAAATAAAACCCCTCCCTTGCTGACAACGTTGAAATCATATTAAACCAGGGCTTAATTCGATCCTGTAGTGAAGCACAAAAAAAAATAGACAATTCTCATTAAATGATCGATACTGGATAGTTTTTAGTGTTTTACCCCGTCTATAGCAAGCCAACCGAGAGTAGGCGTTTGCTAGTTCACGTACCTCAATCAAATTGACTGCTTTTCAACATTCTTACTCTTTCAATGCTCCAAGATTGTACAATTTTATTTCACCTAAATTGAAAAATTTGCAACCGCTTTCTTTGTTTCAGACTCAGTGACTGTGAAACATTATTGAAAATTGTGGGATAGCTTACTTCAAGTCTTTTTGTACTGTCCATCTAAAATATATTATTCTAGTGTTATTAAATTACACAACATCTTGAAGAAATTGAAATAATATAGTGTATATGTAGACGTTTGATACTCATGAGCTTCATATGTGTTGAGTATCTGCCATATGCTAAATAATAATGATATTCTAGTGTCACATTTGTCATTTGTTTAAATAGTTTGTTAATCCGTAACTTATTATGTAGGAATATCTTTTTCATTGTTATCCGATAAAATTCTGCTAAATTTGTTAGGGCGGGCGGTCCTAAACCTCTGACTACCATTTAAAATATTAATTTTTGGTAGTACACCTTATTCTGGCTTATGCCTAGGAGTGCACATTTTATTTTGCACTTTTCTATTATTTTTTAGTTTATGGTTATTTTATCTTATTTATCAAATTAAGTTATTTTTGTAATTATACATAAGGTAAATTATGTAAACAAACAATTATTTTTTGTCATAATTTTTGTATTGATGTGCAAAATAAATTGAATTGAATATTATTTCTGATCAATTTGTTTCTATTCAACAGCATGGACGGCTACAGAGTTGTGAAGTTGAATGAAATCATTCGCTATGTAGACATTGTTGTGACCGCTACCGGGAATAAGAATGTTGTCACAAGAGAACACATGGACAAGATGAAAAATGGATGCGTTGTTTGCAACATGGGGCATTCTAATACCGAAATTGATGTCGTAAGTTTTTCTTTCAATACTATCACAATTTATACCACGTTGTGCTTTTTAAGAATACTGGGGGTGCAGCTCATTTTAATATTTGTTCATTGAACTTACAATTATAGGGATGTGTCAAATGAAAAATCAATTCAAACAGCTTTAACAAGAAAGTAATAGATGTGCTCAAAGTGAATTGATGACAAGAGAGGATGCTAGAAGTTAGTTGTGGTCATCTATTAGGCGCCGTGTGGAGGCTACGCGCAGGGTGGAATGCCTGCCTGCATCAACTCAACCCCTCGCCCACCCACTACGTTACTTTATATGATTAGATGACGCTCACTTTGCGAGAGCCCCTTTCAGCTCCTGATCATTCCTAGGACGCGAGACCTCCTGTCAGCGGCCTGCACCGAAGCTTGGGACGCTAGGCGAGACCTCCTGTCAATGGCCTGTGACTTCCTGTCAGCAGCTGTCCCTCCCTAGAAAGCGGAAACATCGAAGCTAGGGACAGTCAATCACTGGTACTAGTCACTGGCCAGGATAGCCAAGGGCCCACAGGGAGACCAGACTACACCGGGGCCCAAACAACTCATCAAGAGACTGCTTCCCGCCCGACCAGTCCACTACCACTAAGAAAATAATACATTCATACATTCCTTTGCTTCATTGCCCCGTCCACATTGTCACTGAGTGAGGACGATCAGGAGAAACACCTGTACATCAATCAGGTCACTCATACGACGGTAAGGCTCAACTCATACTACCTCGACTCAAATCGTTCGACTCCTGTCGAGGATACTCCAGTCTCTCGACCTTACGCCTTTCTTGCTCATTGTCATTACTTCAGTTCCATGTTACTCAATTTCTTACCACACATTATTGAACATATAAGATCCAATTCGTCACTGCGGCGCATGTAACAACTATAATAATAATTATTAAGAATATATTGTCTTATCTAATTCTTATTATTGACTTCAGATACTGTTGCTGGTGAAATGTTGTGATATCTATCCATAATGAGAACACTGGGATTTTGTCAAAAAATATCACTTATTTATTGTAAATTTTCACACTGATGATAACATCATTGGTGTCGTAACATGTTTGTTTTTCTATAATAAATAAGTGATATTTTTTGACAAAATCCCACTGTTTTTTCATTATTGTATTATCTAAAATTATAAAACAGAAAAGAACCAACAAGATAGAAAATGTTTCTAATCTTACCTTTAACCATGAACCTCCTTTTCACAGTACAATTTCTAACCTCACTTTCATTAAAAATGCATGGTAATATGCAACTCAAGTCGCTGCTCGACCTGCTCGATTGCAGAGCCTAGAATCGACTGATCTGAGTGTCGCCACCGAAACACATGCTGCGTCGAGAAGAGACTCGACTCTAGTCGAGAGCATGTGTTTTCAAATGGTGACAGTCGCGGAGACTAGAGTAGACTGGTATGAGTGTCACCATTTGGAAACACATGCTTTCGACTAGAGTCGAGTCTCTTCTCGACCTGAGTCGTGTAAGTATGAGTTGAGCCTAAGAGTGTACCTGTTAGAGCAATGTGGCTACCATTTTTCACACGGCACAAATCAATTCTATAGTTCTCCCCCAAGCCCCAACGTTGGTAAGTGTGTCTTCAATAATAATAATTATAACAACTTATTCTTCTCGCAAGCACATTTATGCACATAATTGATACAAATGCCTATGACTATAGATGCCAATTGCAAGTATCAATAAGGAAAATGTTGACACAGTTGTTGAATTGAGCACATCAAATATAATGGATTGGTGTGCTTCAAACAATTTGTGTCTCAACCTCCTGAAAACCTGTGACCTACAGTTTAGCTTCAACCCTAGGTTTACTGGCACAGATTCCCTCAAATTCCTGGGTATCATGCTTGACTCGAATTTAAATTGGAAAAAGCACATTGATTATACAGCTGGTAAACTAAGTAAGGGTTTGTTTGTCCTACGTAGATTAACTCACATAGTTAATCATGAAGTTTTAATGAGTGTCTTTTATGCTCTCATCCATAGCCATTTAGCCTATGGCATTCAGCTCTGGGGAAATTTTTCGGCGTCTATTAAACTTTTCAGACTCCAGAAGAAGGCCATTCGAATAATTTGTCAGGCACCACCCCTAGCAACATGTAGGCCGCTTTTTCGTAAACTAGGCGTCTTCACTCTCCCATCTTTATATGTTTTTACTTGTCTGTACGTGAAAAAAAACCTTAATGAATATAGTCGAAATGGTGACATACATAATTATCATACCAGAGGAAGGCTAAATCTCAGAATTGATTCTCACCAATATGCGAGTACCCATAGGAATTGGAGAAACATGTCCATTAAGTTATTCAATGAGCTTGCCCCTGAAGTAAGACTGTTGAGTACCTCACTATTCAAGTCACACATAAAAGGCTTACTTACAGAAATATGTCTTTATTCTGTTGGAGAATTTTTTGAATAGCTTCAGTGTTCATCTGTTAAATGTAACAGCTTTGTTGTGACTTGTGTTGGATCCCGTTTTAATACCTGCTATTTATCAATTGCTGTTGTTAATTACTATTTGCCAATTTAGTTGTAATTTTTTTTTACAATAATACTACTTTGACTATATTATTATTTTAAAAATATTTTGACTGTTTTTAATTTTATTGTATATTGACGTTTGTTACAACACTTTGTGTTTTATGACAATGAAGGATTATTGATTGATTGATTGATTGAATCCACCTACTTCACTGAAAAGCCATGTACTGAAGTATGATCACCACTATTATCAGTCTGTCAATACTTTAATACCTAATTTGAAATACTGGTATTTAGTATAAATTTGAAATGATATTATAGAATTCTAGTATCATAGTTCAGCAGAGTTCCAAGTTTACGATTTTACGGGTAACTAATATGCTATTTCAATGATTGCTCAGCATGCAATATTTGAAAATTCTTGTATATTCTCAAGTTTTAATAGAATAACCTGATATTGCAGAACAGCCTACGAACGCCTGACTTGACATGGGAGAAAGTCCGTTCTCAAGTCGACCATATCATCTGGCCGGATGGAAAACGAATAATATTGCTTGCCGAAGGAAGGCTCGTCAATCTCAGCTGTTCCAGTCTGCCATCTTTTGTTGTATCAATCACAGCAGCTACTCAGGTAATTTATTATTCGAATAAATTTCAAATTTTGCATTTTACAACGGCTGTCAAAGACTGTTGAGAGATTTGTTACAAATATAAGCTACTCATTTAAATAATTTATTTACAGAAATTTTTATACAATTGCCGACATAATTACAAAATAATCACTATTACAAAAACGGATTATTTTAATTAAATTTATATACCACAATAATAATGATAATCCTTTCAGTTTTTCTTAGTCCTGATATCCCAAGAAGAAAGGAGTTTATAACAGAAAATGAAAAAAATACACTGATGAAAAGAATCATACAAAAAAAAAGAAAAATTAATAAACAGAGCAAGAATGACAAATGATCAGAATATTCCTTTTCAGTGGAATTGAATAATATAATAATAATAAACTTAAATAGGATTTATTGGAACTATTCATTCACCACCACCAGGCTGTTGACAGCTACCAAGCCTGCTGTTGTCCTCCTCGATAAAAGTGCAAAAGTGATATGTAGTTGAATTATTCGGCACCAGCTGAATGTAATATTGCCAATAAAGAGGAGGAAAAACGGATCAAGTACTTACTAGGAACTATTGATGGAGCTTCTCTGCACCACTGGTGGTTCTTATAATTGGTGTTCTTGGAGGGGTGCACCCATCTCTGCTTTCAAATTTAAAATCAATTGCTGCTTGTGAAAAGAGTGCTATTTGACTATCAGGGCAGATGCAGAAAGCGGTCATTTTGGGGTTTGGGCTCAGGACAATGGTCTACTCAGGACAAATGACTTGTGGATGACGGACATGGCATAATACTGCTTACCACATGGTTGGGTGGAGTAGTTGTGTCATTAATTAGCATGTCACTCTCCCACAAGCAGCTTCCAACATGGAATAAATAATAATCTAAAGCTTTTCGAGTGTAAAACATATTTCATGTAGTATTCCAAATATTATATGCTTCATAAATTTCTCATAAACTCCAATTCTATAATCTATTTTAACCATAAATATTAATAAACCATAATTCGACTGAGTCATTGTCAATCGTAGAACCGTTCTATAATTAAATAAAGACACACATAATCTGTGTAAAATTTGACAACATAATAGTCCAGGCAATGAAAGCTCAAAAAATGGTATAGAGGGAAAAGTTTGGAAGACAATTTTTGACCCCGCAGTTCTGTTTAGGGTAGTGAGGAGGTAAACATATCAAAAGTCCCCAGCCCTACCCACTGTGCTAAGGGGGTGGGGGTGGTTCAAAGGTACCATTTTTTGGTTTCTCGCATGTAACTCGAAAACTATGCATTTTACAGACATGACTATCCCATAAGAAATTAAAGCTTACATAATTTCCTATAATATTGAACCAACAACTTTTTCTATATCTCTTTCACTTTTCGAGATATTCACTCTAAAAGATGTGAGATTTTTGAAAAAACACTTTTCCCTAATTTTTTTGCTATTTTTGCTCTTATAACTTTTTGAATATCGATGGGAAAAATCCATGCCGATCATGAGCTTATAGAGCATCAAATTCTCTTCAATTTGATGTATAATTTCACAAGTTTACGCACATCACGACTGTTGCAGCAGCGTCAGTGTTGAGTGTGAGATCTTCAGTTAAGCAAAAATAGATCAATTGACAAAGGAATTTGGAGAGAATGTTTTGAACACAATTTTTGACTACTTAATCTTTTCCTTCTCTATGTTATAGCAGATTCAATGTGGGGGTGAAATTTTCAACTCTGCAACAAGTGTCAACTTAGCAGTGTCACCTGGTCATATGGGACATATATATGAATCATATATTTATCTCATTTTGATCAGGATTTTAGAGTTTTAATTTAGAAAAGTTTAATGAACAGTGTTTTTGTCTTTGAACGATTTTTGTCATCGACAGAAGGATTGTTTATTTCATTTGTTGTCAAAATTAATGTAGCTTCAAATCAAATCAAATCAAATTTTATTCACAATTTCAAAAAAACAATTTAGGGTCCTGCCAAACCTGTAGGTTTTTCAGTGGGTGCCCAATTACAAAAACAATATTAAGAACATAATTAGGTAATTTTACTAGGAATTTTTATGACATTCGAAGTTCGAAATAAATAAAGAAAAAGACAATATGTAATGTAATAAAAACAGGAAAGTATAACTAAAAAATAACTTTACAAAGTTTGTTGAATAAGAAAAATCAACTGAAAAGTATGAAAAAGAAGTGAGATTTTTGAAAAAACACTTCCCTAAATTTTCTCACTATTACTCTTTTGTTTTTGATAACAAACGTGCCGCTTGTGCGACTGATAAAAATATGTATTTGAAATGGCTTTATGTTTGGCATTGACTGAGTTATATTTAATACCCAAAATTTTACTTTTTGTCAGTGTGTCAGTTTGTGAGTTTGTGTGAGCTCGTTCGATAGAACTGTGAGTAAAGTCCGGCTGTTCTGGTGAAGGGGATAGATTTTGTTCTTGTTTTATAATACAGTTTTCCTGTCACAGTTCGGGCAGTTTAAAGAGAATTGTATTGTTGAATAGGAGGGGATCTGAACCCACTTCATTAGATCAGTTATTTTGATTTTTAATTAATAATTAACGTCGCGTTTCAACCAATGGATGTCAAATTGGGAAGCCATTTTCATAAAGGTAGGTGACTACTGAGTCATTGTTTTAAATTTTTCATAACCACAACAAATGAATCTTCACTAGCAGCAAAGCGAGTAGCCCTTGAAATATTCATCTGTTTATTATTATTTCGTTATTTCTAATTATAATTCTAATTTTGTACAAATAATTTATTGTTTGTTTTAAATATCAAAAACCTGTACGATCTTTTCTTGTTTTTCATTTTTTCCCACCCTTACATATTCAGTGAAGGCACATCGTGCTTACATATTTTGGTGGAGGCTTCTCCCGCCGTCCATATCGTGCTTACATATTTGGTGGAGGCGTCCCTGCTTACAGCAGTTCCACGCCTTCAATAGACGGGCTAGAGATGCGTATTTTGGCTATGTTTACCTCCCAACTAGTCTTCATTAAGCTACAAAGTCGAAAATTGTGTACCAAATGATCCAGACTCATATTACATTGTCAAGTGATCAATTGATACAAAATAAAAATTTCACCCCCCACATTGAATCTGCTATAACAATAGAAGGAAAACAGTAAGTAGTGGAATAATACATCAAATTGAAGAGAAAACAAAGCTCTACCAATCTACGGTGAGCAATCATTTTTACGAAACAACAGTTGTAGGCCCTGAAACATCAAAAAATAGGATTAAAAACTGTTATTTTAACAATTTTACACTTTTAAGAGCTTATATCTCGAAAACTGTTGGATATATCACAAATCACCAAAGAACAAATATTGTAGAGAATTTATCAAGCTTCATTTCCGATTAGTCATGTCGGTTGAATGCATTTTCTCAAGATATGAGCGTGTAAGCAAAACATTAAAAATGCAACTTTTAAACCACCCTCATCCCTTTAACACAAGTCCCTTTGACTTTTGATATGTTCACCCCCTAACTGGTCCCAACAAAGCTGTAAAGTCAAAAATTGTGTTCAAAACATTCTCTCCAAATTCCTTTGTCAATTGGTCTATTTTTGCTTAATTGAAGATCTCACACTCAACACTGACGCTGCTGCAAAAGTCGTGGTGATGTGCGTAAACTTGTGAAATTATACATCAAATTGAAGAGAATTTGATGCTCTATAAGCTCATGATCAGCATGGATTTTTCCCATCGATATTCAAAAAGTTATAAGAGCAAAAATAGCAAAA
Organism: Nilaparvata lugens; assembly: GCF_014356525.2. Taxonomy (NCBI): domain Eukaryota; kingdom Metazoa; phylum Arthropoda; class Insecta; order Hemiptera; family Delphacidae; genus Nilaparvata; species Nilaparvata lugens. The sequence goes on along the minus strand of NC_052518.1, from coordinate 18,249,975 downwards.
AATTTAGGGAAAATGTGTTTTTTCACAAATCTCACATCTTTTAGAGTGGATATCTCGAAAAGTGAAAGAGATTATAGAAAAATTGTTTGGATCATTATTATAGGAAATTATGTAAGCTTTAATTTCTTATTGAATAGTCATGTCTGTAAAATGCATAGTGTTCGAGTTATATACGAGAAACCAAAAAATGGTACCTTTGAACCACCCCCACCCTCTCAGCACAGGGGGTAGGGGTGGAGACTTTTATGTTTACCTCCTCACTACCCTAAACAGAACTGCGGGGTCAAAAATTGTCTTCCAAACTTTTCCCTCTATAACACTTCGTTGACTGGGCTTTAAGTGTCTTTATCTAATTTAACATTTTATTTAATTCTAAATATTCCAAAATATAGATAGAAGAGAAGATCAGATTAGATTACATTATTAATGTACATTACAATATAATATGCAAAATGATGTTCTGTTCTATTACAATATTAAAGGTTTGGGATGCAGTAGATAGATATCATCTGAAGTTTACATATATGATAGTATGATATGATAGTTACTGATGGTTTACTGATAGTTTATATGATAGTTTATGATAGTTTACTGATGATAGTATCATCTGAAGTGAACTGAAACTAAAGATTAATAACTAGAGAAAAGTCCACCATAGCTTGTGCTATCTTTTCTCTATGAGTTTACAGAACATTGATTGGTTGGCAGCGATTGATTGGTGTGGCAGCCCCGAGACTAGTTTATCAATTTTTGATAGGAATTTTTCAATTCAAAGTCGTTTTGTTCAATATATGTGCAGTCATTTTGTAAAGGTAATGTGCAGTTTCATAATTACAATTTTATATTGTGTTGTATGTAAAAGTAAAAATACATTCATGAAGTAGAATACATCAAGTATGAAGTATGAAGTTGAAGTTTGAATACATCAATGTATGATGTTTAATATGTGTGCTGTGTTTTCCAGGCTCTAGCTCTGATAGAACTCTTCAATGCACCTCATGGTCGTTACAAGTCCGATGTATATCTGCTACCAAAGAAAATGGGTAACTATTTGATTCGAAAATCTTATAATAAGTCCATCTATAACTTTGAAAAATCAATGAGACCAAATATTTGAAACATCTTTCAACTTACCAATTTCGATTTGTTCAAAATAAGATAAGATCAGCTGTTACTTTGATCTACTTTTGCATGTATTCTATCCTATATACAGTTTTCAGATTAGGATAAGATTCAATAAACGTATTCCATATTATTGAAAGAATAATTCAGATTTGTTCCACTCAATAACAATAAGTTTTTTTGAAGAAATAGTTGTATTTCAGGCTAAAACAGTGCCACTTCTTGCAAATCTTTACAGAGTACCCAACTTGAACTATAACTTAATTTTGGCTTCAGGCTACAGACCAGGAGAAGAAAGAAAACTTTTTCTTTAAAATAACCTATTTATTCACTTCAAACCTTCTGATGGGATCTGCGACATGAGTCTTTATTAAAAAGTACACAATAAATTGATCTATGCTTGATGAACATTGTAAAATCAATCGGACGTAATTTTTTCATGCAATTTTTCAACTTTCAGACGAATATGTAGCAAGTCTTCACCTGCCAACCTTCGATGCCCATCTTACTGAGCTAAGTGATGACCAGGCCAAGTATATGGGTTTAAACAAAGCTGGCCCCTTCAAACCAAACTATTATAGGTGAGAATAGAATAGGAAGTTCATTATTTAGCGTGGTTACTGTTTCAATAATAATTTCAAATCAGTTTTTGATGAGATGTTATATGAATTGTTGATATTTTTTGTAGATCGAAATAAAATGAGGATGAGGCCCTAAGACTTGAAGGGTAATTTTTGATTAATAATAATAATTACAATAATTTACTTATGAAGCACTCTTGTACATTTAGAAGGAATTGTATCACTACATTGCTATATTTCAAGCTAAAAACAACTTTTTCTAAAGTTATCAACGCCGTTTGTAAATTAAATTAAAAGTTTATGCGGGGATCAGCTGTTTTGTGAATTATTCATAGTGTTGAAATTTGGAGTTTATTAATCGCAGGTGGTGGGAAAAGCATATTATTTAACGGAACTAAGTACACAATGATAAATTGATACAATTCATATGAAAAAAAAACTACGGGCAAAAGTAGATGTTCATAGTTCATCTGTTGTTAATTACTTCCTCTCAAAATCATTTGAATTTTTTATTTGCTTTTTCTTCTAAAAGTTTGGCATATTCACAATAATAATATAGTAATCATCATAAAATAGAAATCTAAGTACCCTTTTTAAAATTGTTTACTCACAACATGTTTCGGCTGTATAATACCATTATCAAGTAATAAAATATTATAGAATATTTCCATTTCTTTTTCAGATACTAGAATAATTGCAATACTCATTGCGAGCACGTGGCAACCCGTCAACTTTCATCTAACAATTGATTCAACTCAAACTCGAATTATGTTGATCATAGAATTTGTATGATATTGATAATTTTTGGAAGTAGTGTGCTATTATTAGTGCTTATTCTGATAGAGAATATCTGTTACGATGCTCATTGTAATAGTTATATATTGAGATGATACGTAGTATTTGATTCTAAACCAGTTGACAGGTTGAGCGAAATTGTTGGGAGTAGCTCTTCATCATCAATATCTTTATTTCGCTTGTTAAACTTATCATTACTATTATGTTTAAATCATTGATGTTTGAAAATATACGTAGATTGAGTGTTCGACCAATTTCCCAGAACAGTGATTTAGAATTTCCATTATAATATAATATATTATTATATTATCTGATATTATCTGATATTATTACATTTTGACTCCAAAACATTTGTTACAAAATTAATTTGTAATATTAGTAATGAATATTATTATTATTATTCGATGATATTAATTTTTGATATTTACTATTTTTCTCTTGTTATATCAGCTGTAGATAGCATTGGTGCATTATCCAAGATACTGCATCTGAAAGCTACAATTCAAAAAAAGCTGAGCATCAAGTCATCATCTATGTTTATTTATTCAATGATACTCAGGACACAAATCATTATAATGATTGGGCAAGGACCAACAGCCCAAAACTGTTTCTTTCCCCCAATGTTAATTCTTACACTATATTTATGAATATGTAGGTGTTTCAATTTTTCAATAGCTTTATTTCATAACTGTTCAACTGCCTACGTTTGTAGGTAAGCTTAGCGGATGAAAATACCTAGAATGTATTTCAGTTACACTGGAGGAATTTAGAATTCGCTATTTTATTGAAAACATTTTTTTATTCTATTCGAAAATTAACAAAAATTATTATATTGTGTTTGAAGCACAATCTGAGCTGAAGAAACCAAGCTTTCCTTTATTTTCCAATTTGTCTTATCAAGAATTATCATATCATGTCTTATCAACTTAAAAAAGGAGCAGAAATTACTTAGCACGGAAATGTTTTTGAAACACAATCATAAAATTAAAAAACTAAGTTTTCATTTGTGTTATAAGAAATTATTTGATAGATAACTATGTTTATTGATTTATGAGTTATTCACTATTTTATTAATTCATAAATCTGTTTTACAGTGCATTTCAGTTGACAGTGATTTTCCAGTTATGTGAAGTAATTATACTACATTGCATTTAATTTGGCATTTTATCTTTTCTCATTGCATTTTTTTCATCTATTGATTTTGCTGTTTTAGTTTAGAAATTCAGTTCAACTTTGCATTTTATTTTTTGGCCAAGTGTTAACTACTTTTCTTCTATTGCAGTCTTATTCTTATATCTTAGGCCTATTCACTTTCCAATGACATCCAATTTATGCCAGAAATATTGGGTTCCAGTTTCAAGACTTTAGATTGTGAAACTTATTCTGGAAATAATTGATTTTATTGAAAGAACTTCAATAAAATAGTATTATTCTATTGGAAAATAATACCAGCAATACACTGAAAACTTAGCTGAATATGCTCAGAATTTATTCTTGCTGGGGTTATCAGAACCCCAGATGCATTTGTGTTATCTACTGTGAAAGTTTTAATAAGATAGATAAGCCTAATATTTTCAATACAGAGAACATGTGGCACTTATATTCTGTTTAAAGTTTTTGAACCCAATCAAAAAACTTCAGGAACTTACTTTTTGAAAACTTAACAAAATATATCTTCTAAAATGTATAAAAATGAGTCTACTAAATCAGGCTAAATATTATTATGTGTGTCGACGTATTCAATGTGGTTTAATCATGATTGTATAACTGTAAATAATATCATGTTAAAATTGTATTATCTGAAAGTGTATGTTTGGAATATAATAACAATTCAGAAGGATTGAACCGAATTTGACTCCATTCTCTTGAATGGAACTGCATTCTCTGTTTATTCTGCTTGGATGTAGTTCGATGTTAAATAGGAGTTACTGTCAATACTTCGAAGCACTCCGACGGTTTTGTACATGTAAGTTGGTCGAATATTGTGTACTTAATTCTAATATTCGGATTAATCCCATTCAGTCTGATGTGGTATGTATTAAGCCGTTGTTAAGATGGCCTGAAGCTCATGTCCAAAGTACATTATATAATGTATAGACTACACCAATTCTATCAGCGTTCTACAAATTTGTAACATATGTAAACTATTTTTACAATTTATGCTCTCAGTCAAACTTTATCGGTGTTGAATGTTACATGTTTACTAGAGTCTACTATTTGAACTAGCCAGTTGATTAATGTTGGATTGTCCTATTTCGCTTCGTATTACATTGAGCAACAAGTCCTACAGTGATGTTATTGCCAAATCTTATTGTATATACTATTTACAAACTCGAAATTCCAAAATTTACTTTTTCTTTTCTTTTGCATCAATTGCAATGTGTTGTTATTATATCATAATGATGACGGGCTTTTTAGTTTGCTTGTCATTCTACTCAATAATTACATTTATCTATTTTTGTGTAATTGACAAGGACTGGTTTGTTATCAAATGAACGTTCTTTGTTGAAAAATATTTTAGAAACAAACTTAGTAGTGATGCATATTAATGATAAATTGAATAATTCCTTAGTTACCTCATCAGTAAGTTGAGTAGAAAATACTTAGTAATGTCTGGTAACAGCATATTATTTTAATCTTCACTGTTTCAAATCAATATGAAAATATAGTAAAGGTTCAAATTACTGAAATCAATAGTTTCTAACAATATAATTTCGGATGATGCCTACATGAGCCTTTTGCTTGTGCGTGGGTAATGGAAAGTGGGAGTGTAATTTGATGAGATCAAACATCCATGCCTACCGGCAGGTTTCGAACCCACCACCAGGTAGCACTAGCAGCCTGAAGGGTGCAAAGCCTTGGACCCTTATTATACAGAGCCTCTCTGAAGTACTCTGAGTCACAGTTTAGACGCTCCAGTCAAGCAGACTGAGTGATTCAGTGCTTATTTTACTAATTATTTTTCATGATTGGAGAGGAATTTTTCTCGCCAAATGGGGCCGTTTTCTCTGCAATTCGGCATCGAATTGGCCCTATGGCTCCGCATAGTAGAGCCCTGTGACCGTTTTGCGCTTCTCCAGGACTTGTTTCATTATCTTCCTTAGTGGACGTTTTTGAGGCACCTGGGCGTGGCTCATCAAAAAACTGATGTGTGACCACGTTTAAACTAGTTAAATTAATTTTTTATGGTCGCCATTGGAGGAGTAGTCACCAGAATCCAAGCGCTCTTTACTTTTGCTGCTCCAAAAACATGAATCAGATCACCGAACGATGTTGCTCTTATTTTTCCATTTTTCTAAAATCCGCGGACACGTTCGTTTCCATATGTAGCCGAAAAAAATCCAATATAGCTGAAATTTTAACAGTAGCCGTAAACAAGAATATACTAAAAAAAAAAAATAGAAAATATTTCTTACTATAGTGGCGCCTTCAGGTGGTGAGGCTAAAATACTTGTCAGACTGCCTTCGTATATACTACATACAGGCCTAGTGACAAGGATAATTTGACGATAGGTTTCTTTGAGGATCCTATTTAAATAAAAAAAAAACTGCTTTTGTGGCTTCAAAATTTTGGTCCGCCATATTCAGTCCAACTACATTTTTTTAATGGGAAGGTGATACAACAGATTTCGATACAGAATTTCAAGAGAAAATTAATGGCAAAAATCGCACATCGATATTTCAAACCGTTTTAGTTATTCAAAAATACCATAATACTGTATATAAATAATAAATTTAACAAAAATTATAAAATGAGTAAAAGGGCTTTGAAATACCAAAAATACGCCAATAATCTGCGTTTTCACTGCTTTTTCGAAAGCAAATAAACAGGAAATGTTATTTTTTTACAGATTTCAGCTAGAGGGCTTAGTAGTTTTGTCTCTAAGGGTGTTGAAAATTATTACGCCCAAGATAAGCCAGAAACCGTCGATTTTCAGTATTATAAGAACTAATAGACAGAAACCTTTAAAATTTGGTACTCTTGTTCAACCAAGGTGTACAAATTTGTGGTGGAAAGTACTTAAAAATGACGCCGAATATACGCCCAAAATCGGCATTTTTCTGCGTTTCTAAACAGGTTATACAGTCTAGTATAAAACTCGATATACGGTTCTACAGGTTTAGTTTAGGTTATGGCGGTGCTAAATAAGAGGTTTTCTTTTTTCCAGTTTTTCATTGCGTTTCCATGCATTGTTCTAAAATTCTCAAGTACATTGGAACATGAAAAGCTTAGGTATGAATGTTTTGTTCTGTACATCATTTGTTTCTCAAATTTCAAATAAGACTGGAATACAATAATTCTCATATCTTAATAATGTCTGTATGTGGGAATTAGATTTTCATAAATTCGAGCTTAAAAGTGTGTATTGACTAAATAGTCAAATGACAAAAGCAAGCAACTCTAATGAAATATGAAGGCAAGCAAAGCGAGCCTGCTGGTCTTATTCCTGCATTATTCAGCCGGGGCGAATGACTAGATAAGGCGTGTGAAAAGAGCCTGCTGGCTAGTGAATACATTGTGAAGAGATTTTATTATATTCACATCAACAACTGTACTTACGGCTATAATTATTGTCATAACTACTTGTCCACATTACACTTCATTCTTGAACATGTAACTACTTGTAGTTGTATGATATATAATTCTACTGATTGAAATTTGGTAGCAATGATAATATAATTCCTCTCAATAAGTAATCAGGAAGCTTTAATGTATAATTTTCAAAAATGTATAATTTTAAAAATTGTCTGTTGAAGCTCTGAATAAATAAGGCTCTAGTCGTCTTCGCTATCCTGGCCGGCTGAAGTAGGGAATATGAATATACTTTTCTTATAATATAAGTTCCGCATTGATCCTTTGAACCTTTCAAACAATGATCCATTCTATTATATTTCTCTATGTTTACATAAATATAAAAATTCTGTTCTTTCCATCATGGGAAGGATTTTGTAGAAAATACAATAACTAAATTTTGAAAATCTGATAGAGTTATGTCTTTCTTTTCAAATATATAAATTATTACTAGTGTATCAATTGACTTCTAAGTACAGATGCTATTCATTCGACTTTTAGTGGCAATTTTTATTATTTCCAAACATATTGTAACGTAGAGTTTCATGATCCTGAAAATCCTGTATGCTGCTTGTAATTGGATTTTTGAATAAAATTGGAAACTGATTGTTCATTTGGTCTTTTTATTTCAAAAATTCTGTCGCATCTATTCAGCCTGTATAGTTTGGACCTAATCAAATAAAATCAAATAATTTTTTATTTACCAAAAAAAATGCATTATGAACAACTTACAATATTTAACAAATAAATTGTTACATGTTTAAAAAAAGTTTAGTAAGCTTTAAAACTAATATACATGAAAAAAAAACAATTTCTGGAACAATAAAAGTACTACTTGCTGAATTATGTAATATAATTCGCGTACAAGTAGGAGTACAGCTTGAAAAAAGTTTGGTAACGCTTCATTCACACACACATTCACACAACTTTCGCTCCACCAAAAGCAATTAGTGCATTTCTAAATTATTTCTTTTTTTATTTATCTATACTTAGAGAAAAAATTAACCCAGAACAGTGAACAAGCTCTCAATTGCATCAGGTGTTTGTGATAGTAACCACTTGGAAATTTGTTTTTTAAAGGAATGATAATTTTTAATTTGTCTAATAACGGATAGCTAATTGAAGAATTTTGGCCCTAAAAATACAAAAGATTTTTGAAAACAGGTATTGTAGGATTTTGGTAGTTTCAACATATTGTTAGTTATTCCTCTCGTTCTAAATACTAAATCACCCTCATCCATCTGATCACCACAATTACCTGACATCCTGAAAAACAATGAAAGAACTTTAAATAATATAAATGTATCGTAATGGCAAGCATTTGAAGAATTGAAATATGGGAAAAGAATGTTCAAACCTACTTACTCTTTTCATATCGCCTTTTGCAATGTCATTAGAGGTTTTAAATGAGTTATGTATGTTGAGCCCCAACAGCCTATACCATAGTTTAACTTGGAATCGACTAGTGCATAATAGACCTGCTTAAGAACTGTCTGAGGAATGAATTTACTAAGAAAATAGAAGCTTTTCAGAATACTAATTAGATAATTTCGAAGATTGGAAATATGGTGAAACCAGGTGAGTTTCTCATCTACCAATACACCTAAATATTTAATGGACTGAGTTTGCAACACAACCATTTTAATTACAAGTATTTTTATAGAACTTCAGCGGATTATGTAATTGCCAAGAATTAGACAGTGTAAATAATATATATTTTGTCTTGGATACGTTGAGAGAAAGACGATTACAGTTGAACCAAAGAAGGAGTTTAACAAGATCATATTTCATACCGGTAATACTATTTAAAGTTTCTTTATTGTTGCTACAATAAGACAATGTAGTATCGTCAGCAAAAGAGACCGGCATTCCATGAAATTTACCAGAGAAAAGATCATTAATGAAAATGAGGAATAATACTGGACCCAAGACTGAACCTTGTGGAACACCAGAGTCCACTCCCAAGACTTGACTATTAGTATTACCTATAGTGACATATTGTGATCGATCACTCGAGTATGAACAGAACCATTCATTAGCCACGCCTCTAATACCCGCCCTACACAACTTATCAAGCAACACAGAATGGTTTACTGTGTCAAAGGCCTTTCTGATATCCAGGAAAAGACCTGATACAAAAGTATTGACCCTTGAATTAAGACTCTTATAAATAGAAAACATAAAATTATCAAGTGCTATTTCTGTGCTCATTCCTTCACGGAAACCGAATTGTCGACGATAGAAAAAATTGTGAGAATTCAAATTTAAAATTTAAAACCCTCTTCTTCACTATTTTCTCTAAAATCTTGGAAAAACTGATACCAATGAGATGGGCCTGTAATTGTTAAATTTCGACCTGGAACCATTTTTAAAAACTGGAATTACTTTGGCCAGTTTCATCTTAGTTGGAAATTTCCCACTGGAGATGCTGCTGTTAAAGATATACACAAGTATCTGAATCACAGAAGTGGCGACAGCTTTTAGAAGTTTCGAGGAAACTCCATCGTCACCAGGAGCTTTTCCTTCTTTTAGATTCTGTATGTGGCATTTAACTTCCTCAATTGTTACTGGTTCGAAGTAGATGGAATCACGACAAGTGGTTGAATGGAAAAAATCATTATATTCTTGAGTACCTAGTTCGATTGTAAGGATGAGAAATTGAAGCAGTTACCTGTTTTGGAACATTAACAAAAAAGAATTGAACAGATTGGCTAAGTCGAAATGTTCAGTTATAACAGTATTATCATGATCTATTTTGTACTCATCAGTTTTCCTTTTTTTACTGGAACTACCACATAGCTTATTCAATACAGACCACTTCTGCCGAGGTGGCAACTCATTTATTGATGAGTAGTACTTATTTTTTCAGACTTAATCTAAGATTTGATATTCTTTGAAAAAGATTTTAAAGATGACTTCATTCTCATATTATTTGGATTATTTCTTACTTTTTTGACCAGCTTATCTCTATAATATAATATATTATAGCCACACACAAACCATCGGTAATCCAGGGTTTAAGCTTACGTAAGCCTGTATTTACACCCTAAATCTTCTTGATTGATCTCGACTGATCAATATAAGTATGCGAAGTTTTCAAAAAAATATTAAATTCATAATCAACGTTATTATGGTACAAAACATCTCTCCAATCATAGCACATTAATAGATTTCTCAGACTTTCATAGTCAATAAACGTTCTTTCATGTACAATATTATTATGTCGATAAATGTTATTAGAACAAAGAGTTAGGGCTATGGCATTATGATCACCTATCAAAGTTTCGATTACGGCACCTTTGATAAAGTGAGAATAATTTTGCGACCTGAAGAAGATATGATCTATACAAGTAGCGGATGTATCTGTAGCTCTAGTAGAAATATAGATTATTTGGTCGAACCCATATGAGCTCTACATTTCAAGGTAGCTATCAGATTTTATATCATTGTTATTATTCAATATATTAATATTTATGTCGCCAATTATTATAGAGTCGCAAGCTGTTAGCTCCTCCAATACATTACCAAAACTGAAAATGAAAAGCTCGAAGTTAAAACCATGCCATCATTCTGTAAAGACTTAAAATATTAAATTTATAATTTGAAATTGTACATTGCAAATAAACCATGTCAGCACCCTAATTTCATCATTGTTATCTACCAACTTATGTGTAAAACCTGGATAATCCGTGGAACAATAAACAATCAGGCCGGTAGCACGAGTAAATATGGAAATGCTAGAAACTTGTTTATATCCATCAATATAGAATTGTGATACCTCTTCGGATGTATGCAGCCACACCTCAGACAGTACTAAAATCGCAGGTTTAATCTTCCAACAGCTAAGGTGAGTTAATAAATTATCAAAGTTGCTGTTAATACCTTGAATATTTTGATGAAGTGTAGTAAAGTTGGAGCCTTTATTAGCAATGTGAGAGTTATACACTTCTTCAATACTAGCATAGAGAAACAATGGCGTAAGTAGATATTCCATGGTATAGGGCGTTTATGTCGCAACTTTTACTGTTATCTCAAGCCGATTACTGCTGATTATTGTCGAATTTTACTGTTTTGTTGGGGTGAGAGTGTATGAACGGCACAATATGAGAGACTACCAGTGTCACACAGCTTCACGGGAAAGAATTACATGAACTATGGGCTTGAGATAACAGTAAGAGTTGCGACATAAATGTCTTATACCGTGGGATATCTACTTATGCTATTGTTTCTCTATGATACTAGTTAGTAGAACACAGTTTTTTATTTGTTTCATTCATTAAGGTTCAAAATGAAAGTCAGTATGATATTAGAAACTATTTGCACATAATAAAAGGAATAATAGAAATTGAAAGCAAGCACACACTCATTCACACAAAAACAAAGTATTTGAAACAGATCAGAAGTGAGAATTAACGCCTCCGCAGATAAAATATGAACTTGAGAACAAATAATTTGGATATCAATAATTTTATCCTTAACAATACTCGTGATGATTCAAACTCAAGAGGAAGCATTGACTCAGGGAAAAGCAATAAATTATTTTCAGGCTATTTCCCAGCTCCCGAAAATTCTCGTTTAAATGTAAGTTTTTAAGTGTTTTTAATCTATCCGTGTCGTGTGTATCCTGTCTATATTTATTTTATATTATATATATATAATTTTGAACCTCAATATATATATGCATTCATAGGCCAAAGTTAGAAAAAACATAATTTCACACTTTAAATGTTAAATACTAATAGAATTTAGTAAGTTGTGGAGCCCCTGACATGCCTCTTCTCCAGCATCATGAACTTGTGTCAGCCCTCCATGATAGGAGTGTTGTGGACACTCAGATATCAGCAGGTGATTCATTCATTGAATTTGTCCACATTGGCACAGAGGATCGGAGGTGTATCCCCATGCTGTCATCAGCTCAGCACACCTTCCCACCTGCGTCCTGAACCGGTTAAGGCCACGTCTCAGCTGGGTGCCAGGGACAATGTCAATAGGGTCATCCACAAGGCCTTTGTTCCTGACCTCTCCCTGCAATCATCTCAGTCACCATAACTCCCTTGCACTTCTTATTTCCTCCTACTCATCAAGTCTCAAGTATCCTCTTGACTTGAGGTGCCTTGGTGGAGGGTTAGCCAAATCTCTAGAGACTGGGAGATCCTCATGAATGTGTTGCAACTGGGAAATGAACTTGTTCTTCTTCTCCAACCTTCTGAGATCTGGAGGCATGATGTTACTAGGCACAGGCAACCACTCAGTCTCTGTTGTTCTCAATGTCCCACTAATCTTCCTCATAGTTTCATTGAAAACTGTATCAATTTTCTCAACATGTCTGCTGCGAGCCCAGACAGAAGAGCAGTACTCCCCTGTACTGTACAGAAGTGCAAGACTTGATGTTCGAAGGGTATTCATGTCACAACCCTAGATTGTTCCCGCAAGTTTGCTGATGATATTTAGCCTTGTATTCAGTTTATCTCTCAACCCCTGCAGATGTTGTCGATATGTGAGGGATCTACCAAGTCTGACTCCTAGGTAACGGGGAGCTTCCTGATTCTTTTGCCACATAACCTGAGATCAATTGTCTTTTTTGCATGCTGGTTACTGAGATGGAATATTGTTGAGACAATTTATGAATCATACTTTTGTGTGAATTATCAAAATGAGGGCGATAAATTTGATTGAAATAGAAACAATACATCACTAAAAATTTATAAATCACCACGTAAATAAGAGCTCCATAAGAGAGTAGATCAAACAAGATAAACAAATTAAACAAATTCAAGGAGTTTGAGAAGTTGAGAGAAAAAACAATTGATAGAAATAATAAAATTAAAATTATGACCCATAGGTTCTTGATTTAAAGTAGTCTACTTCACGAAACAGAAATGAGCCTAGAATATAGGCTCATTGTATTTGAATATAAAGAAAATAAAAATCTCAGTACCCTTTTTTTAAAATATTTTATCACAACATGTTATTTAATTCATATCACTTGAAAATGGCATAAATGACCGAAACATGTTGTGATAAAATATTTTAAAAAAAGGGTACTGAGATTTTTATTTTCTTTATATTTATATTCATTGTAATTGAGTTTAAAATATTAAGATATTTAAGGTATTAATACTAATGATATTAATGTTATATTAAGATATTGCATTGTTATACAGATACAGTTCTAGAGCAGTTCTTGAGGAAAAATATAATTTGATAATATGTTAGTTTGCTTAGAATCACTGAATCATAATTATTATGAAAAAAATAGAAATAGTATACTATGAATGGAAATTAATTTTTTTTAATTGAACATATCCATGCGAACAAGAAAAATAAATGCTTGCAGAAAAAAATCAGAATAGAATTATAGTGAAATTAATTTCTTTTACATTGTCAGTAATTACTCTATCCTGATTTTTATAGTTATTGTATAGTTTTAAAGTTATAGTTCAGTTATTAATTTTGAGGAATCTAAACTCTTTTTAATATCATTCAGATCTTCTCTAGAATTGATGACACGTATTTTACTTGTACTGTCTTTTCTCACGAGGATTTTAAAACTACGCAGCCAAACAAATTTCACTCCATGAGTTTCCATAAGAAGTCGGGTGTCTTTATATAGAAGTCTGTTTTCTCTTGTAAGAGAATGATTTATAAACAGTCTATTGTAGATATAAGTAGCAGATAACACTCAAAGCAACAACAAGATTCGATAACTTTCACTACGAATCCTGTTATAATTTTTTTTAATTCTATTTTTTGAGGTAACTATCACATATATGTAAGAAATCAAATTTGGTAGATCGAAAGAGGAAATGTACTTCATTATTATTGCCAACTTTGGTAACAAACTTCCACTGATATCCTTCAATAAATCACAATTTCTATGGAGACAAAAAAGCACGTCTAATCCATTTAGCTTCTTCGCACCTTGGTAGTTGCCGCGCCTTTTTCTACCTGTTCACTACCTGCTTTCGTGAAATTATGATAATATATATAAATATACATGCTACTACTTATTTTCGAGTTTTCTTCAATAAACCCCATCAACAAAAATCGCCATGTTGAGGACGGAATGGTAAATATTGAAAAATATTAATATTGTAGATTTGTGTTAGTATTCTCCAGTTGAGTTGAAGTGATTTGATTTAAGCCGAATTTATTGATATGAATTCCAGTGAACTTCGATTTATGTTAACTGTTAATTATATTTTGTGTTTAATTTTATTTTGGGTTTGATTTTATTTTTTGACTGGAGTACGATTCTGCTAAACTACTTCTAAGCTGCTTGAGAGTTGCAATAATTTCAACAACATAGAAGTAATTTAGACTTCTATGCTGTTGAAATTATTGCAACTTTCAAGCATTTCCACAGTATTGTTTTTAAGTTATTGGTGTGCAATACTGCAATGCACAGAATGTTCATGTGCAGTCGGAATAGTTATTTGTGCAACTAGTGTGCAAAGTGCCACTTTGCTGCACCGAAAGAAACGTTTACGCACGAGCCGTAGGCGAGTGCGGAATGATGGTTTCTTGAGTGCAGCAAAGAAACTTTGCGCACATATTGCACATTAAATTTTTCCCACAGTTACCATAGAATGTGAAAAGTCAGTAATAGACGGTGAACATGTCCTATACCAAATAAAATGTTTGTTTATGTAAATCTTTAGTATTTTTAATGCTGATAATAAATATTGCAATCATTCCACAACAGAATTGTTCCAAATTCAGTCTAAATGATAATAGAATGAATATTATAAAGTTATATGAGATTCAATTATAATAATACTTCATCTACAAGAAGTCATCAGAAAGTGTAGAAAAGGCCATATCACTTGTCTGGATATGTTTTTGAGCCTTTAATGAGCCTCACAAACGTTATACTTCACCCGTGACTAACAGTTTAATATTCTTCTATCCGAAAACACAAAAGTTTTGCAGCAAAACTTTGCTTATACTTATACGGTGCCCATTAATTTGTTTTATTGATTAATTTGTCTATGTGATCAAAGCCAGGCACGGCCCTAGGGACTTTGCCGCCCTGGGCGAGATCGGCAACTGCCGCCCCCCCCCCGCAAGTAGCCCGTCTTTAATTGTTAATCCCGGGTTCCACCTCTCCTTGAGCTATCGCCTAACGCCGGTTACATATTGGGCGGTTTCTGCTGGGGTGGTAATTTCGCCGTCGCCGCCGTTCGAGCAGTAGTCTATGGACTTGAATGGAAGCTCACACACTGGGCGGCAGAGACGCCGTGCGGCTATATTGCCGTTGGCGGCAGCTGTGCAGCCGTCCACTGCCACTGCGGCTGGCGGTGTTTTTGCCGTTCTTGTCTACGCAGTGACCAAATGGGCGTTAACACGGTTGTCTACCGTCGCCGCTGATCAGTCGTCTTTCCCAGTTGCTCCAAGTCAGAGGTCTTTGAAAATCAGCCTTTCAATTTGTCTTGTTGTAAAGTTTGTAAGTTGTTTATAACATTTATTAATTGTTTTAAGTGTTTGTGGTTGACGAGTGTGAGAAAATGAGTAAGTTGATAGACAATGAGTTGTTAATCTCATTTGTAGATCAGAGGCCAGTTTTGTGGGACAAAACCCTCGACATATTCAAGGATCGAGATGCAACAAGGAAAGCGTGGAAGGAAGTGTGTATGGAGATTAGGGGGATTTTGAAACTCTGGATGACAAGGAAGAAACTGTAACATGTTGTATATTGCTGTCGATTTAATAAAAACGTTCATTTCAATGAATCCAAGCAAGGCGATTTCTCTGATGTCTTCTTTTCCTTCGAAGGTACAACAAAAGTGGTAAAAACTGTTGCCTTTCTATTTTAAGTTAAACACTTAATAATATATACTTTTGAAAAATGTGCAAAATACAATTAACTGAACACTCATGAAACAGAGAAGTCACAACATATTTGCGATGAAGAACTATAATGCATTACTATTGTGTCTCCGCTTTGATGCGACACCACAGTCTCAGTAAACTCTAAAAAATTATGTTTATCAATATTTATTGACATTTAAACAAATATTTGACAAATATAAATATTGGGGTCTAGTCAATGTAGACATGAAAATGGGTGTTTGCTTGCAATTTATATCGTAGTTCTGATTTTTTAATATTTTATTTGGATACATAAGAGAAGTCCAGAACCAAATTCTCCATTTAAAATTCCCTTATGCTAATACAGAGTGGCCCAAAAATTTCGTATTTTAGGTTCATTTTTCAGTTTTCAGCTATTTCCGGAAAAACAGTGATCAAACAGAAAAATTTGCATTGCCTTTTTTATGATCATAAAATTCTGAATGAAATGAGATCATTCGGAACTCTCTATCTCCAATGAGTACTGAGTTATGATTTTTCAAATTTGAGTGATATTTTAAGAAAAAAAATCAATTTTGATCATATTTAGTATTTGATCAACAATAATTATATCCCGATTACAATCTAGATGTAAAATTCATAATCCCTCTGGGCGTAATTTCGTGCTCTAAAATCTGAGACTAGGTAGAGCGCTCTATCTCATATAGATTTCCAGGTACACTTGACAACAATGCTCATTGTATTGTGAAAAACACCTCATTTTTAGCTTCAACCATCATCACCATCTATATTGTCCTCACAGTGATATTTACCACAATGATATAAGCTCATGAGATTATGTTCTATGAGAATCACCCGTTAGTTGCACTTCATTTCAGTATTTCCTAGTGGAGAGGCGCGCGAGGACACGATCAAGGATCGCTTAAGGATCAAGCTATCAAAATGAAAGAGTTTTCTTAGGAAAACATTTTTTTCAATCATTACTTTCCGAGACATGAGCGCCTAAAGTTTAAATTTTTTGTACAGAACATTTCAAATTCGGTACGAGATGAATCCATAAAATTCAAAGGATAAATTCTTCTTGGTATTTTTGATTTAGTAAAACAAACATTTTCTGAAAATATCAATTTTTGAGAAAATTATTCAATTTACTAAAAATAACCAAAAATAGTGTTTAGTTGAGTTTTTTTTTGTAAATTGAATAACTTTTTCAAAAATTGATATTTTCAGAGAATGTTTCAAAATTGTCTTGTTTTATTCAATCAACAATACCATGAAGAATTTATCTCGTACCGAATTTGAAATGTCCTGTCCCAAAAATTTAAACTTTTGGCGTTCATATCTCAAAAAGTAATGATTGGAAGAAAATGTTTTCCTAAGAAAACTTTTTCATTTTGATATATACCGGTACAAATCGAAAAACTTTGAAAAATATCACCAGTACAAGAAAGTTTATTTTTAGCCTTTGCACAGCCTTTTAAGACGTAGATTGCAACATAGTATTAGGCCTACTTAACTTGCTAAGTAATTGGAACTACAATTTCTACAAGTTTGTTTAACACACCTGTTTAATTAAGTAGAACTCGTCTGACCTTTGCATGGGGAAATTCCTTCACCAATTCTTCAAGATCTGGGGACTGAACTATTTTATGTTCGCTAGACCACTCAGACGTTCCTGGGACATTGTTGATCTTAGAAAAGTCTTCATTAGCTCGAGGTTGAAAAGCTTCTTATATAATTCTACCATTCACATTTGATATGAATTTATTATTTATTTGTATTTTAAAATTTTCCATTCCTTTAAATTTGTCGCCCCCAAAACCTGCCGCCCTGTGCGGCCGCCCGGTCCGCCCACCCCTGGGGCCGGGCCTGATCAAAGCTGTAAGCTTATGTTTTAATTTTTCTATTAATGTAAATAAATAAATAAGCTAATATGCCAAGGACTGATCAAGGATTAGGCTAGTGATCAGCCCTCAGGACAGACTTAAGTCTAACCTGACCATTCTATGAAATTTTCATGTGTACTATTTATTCCAGTTCCAAATATCCTCAAGTTTGAGTCTGAATGATATATTATACTCTATATTAGTGTAAAAATATAGTTTCAGCTTGTTTTTTTTTTGTAAATACATGAGTAAACTTGTCAATAATTAGACCTTTCTGCTTTTCTGGCCAAGCGCTCAGTAGCCTACCGCATGTAACGTAGGTATATGCCCAAGTAAGGTTATACTGCATTCTTTAAAATGTGATTTAACCCTTAAGTGATCGCGCGGGGTGTTTTAAACACCCCAGTAAGGTGAATTTTGTACTAGCTTGATTGATCGATTGGCTAACCTGCTGACCGGTACAGTACCTTCAAACCAGTGCATGAGTGGGAGAACCAAATCAAAAAACCAGTTCTGTGACACTAATTGTACGAGTAAGATCTCTTCAATTGTCTTTGGGGTGTCGGCAACACCCCACGCGACTACTAAAGTAACTTTTTGTTAAGTTACTGACACATGAAAACAGTATGTAACAATTGCCTAAACTAGGTGAAAGATGTTGATGCAAATAAAATGTAAGTTGAACATGGCCTAAATTTACTTTTCCTCATATTTTACGTCAATTTTCAGATCAATATAAAGTTACCTATTTAGTAAAAATTTCTGTTACACTTTCTCGCATAGTATATGAATTGGTCATATTTGGATATGAGCTGCCATGTCATGGAAAGCATGATTGGATTGAAATTCATGGGATTAATTTAGTATTATTCATATTCAATGCAGTAAAACATTGAAAACAAGAAAAACATTATTCTGAATATATATATTTTTTACAGAACTTGTACAAATACAGTTCGACTCGAAATCTGGTAATCTTTTATTTAAAAATCTGATAATTATAAACTAAATTTTGAAATTACATGAGTGTAAGCACAATGATATCAGGGGAGTCCATTTTATTGTTTAAAAATAGTTTCTTCCTTTAGTAACAAAAAGGTAAGCAGTTAAGAAATTTTTCATTTGGGGTGTTCTGAACACCCCATGCGAGCACTTGTGTTTCAAAAAGCTGCGCGACCACTTAAGGGTTAATTATATTATATAGACAGTACATTTACCTGAAATGCTGAACTTCAATCATTCAAGTCACTGTTGAGTAAACAGGATATTATTGTAAATCCAGTGTTTTTGATTACGGTATTCAATGACATCTATTCTGTATTCTGTTTCTTATTCATCAACGGCATTCATTGAAGTTGTTCTACGAAAATGTGAATAGAGATTTTACGGGGAGTTGAAGAACTGAATAACTTTTTTTGAAGTGTAAATATTTATGTTTCAAACCTAATGGATAGATTATTGTTTTGAAAATATAACAATCACAGCTTTAGTATCACTAACACAAGTAACCTAACCACAAAAGTAAATAAAGATATAAAAATACTCGATTCCTTGATCATAAAAATGGTCGATAAATGTTTCCAATGTATTCCAGTTAAAAACATAGGCATCTCACACATAAAAAATCGTTCATGATAACTTGAATAGAAATAAAATACTGATATTGAATACTATCAAAACTTCTTGTTTATTTACTGTTCATTATCCAATATCTCACGGTAATAATCAGCTGTTTTACAAACATTTCCAGCCATCAAAATATTCAGGTTTACCAACATTTCTTTTACTTTGCCGCACTCTACCGTCATAAAGCGTGTTAACTATTTTGTGTTGTTATGTTGAAAATTTGGAGTGCGGCAAAGTACTTTGCCGCACTCAAATGTACATTCCCGCACTGGGTGTGGGAATAAGGTATTTTGCGTACTATAATTGATGCGGGAATGAGCACTTTTTCGGGTAACTGTAGGAAAAAAACTGAATGGAATTTGACCACTATGATTTTTGTACAAGTGTAGTTTATTGGGAACTAGCAATCAATTATTTTTCTACTGCAATTTCAATGTTATTTTTATATCCTGAAGGAGTGAGTCAATTTTTTGTCCAGTGAACTTGTCCTGTAAAAAGGTTTGAAGAATTCGTGTTCATAATTTGAAGATGATCAATTCTCTCTAAAGCTCTTGTCGAACAGCAGAAGGCAGAAAACGCCTTCAGTAAGTCAAAAGTAAGAACTTCGCTAACGCTCGTTCTAATGTGGAGACTTACGTTTCAAGTTATATATACTTAGCCTGCATTTTTAACCCTTGTCAAACTCGAATCATAGAGGTATCGCACTGAAATACGCGCGCTCTCTTCGTACCTCACTGATTTATCCTTTTGACAGCTTGATAGAACTTTTGCATGCGCACCTTCTTCGTTCTCCCACACAACGAAGCACTTCGAATAATATTACTATTAACAAAATGGTGTGAATAGTATGGAGGTATTCATTGAAATGAATAAAAAATTAGCTTGGATGAATATTAATTTATTGACGAACCAGCCGTACAACAGTAAAATAAAAATTTCTCTCAACGCACGATTATAGATTTCATATAATAAAATATTCTTCAATTTACATTGATTTATCACTATATACTAGTATATTTCACATTCATATAGGCTAAGATATTTATAATTATTTAGACACCCATTTCATTGGCTTAAATTGTAATAATTATGTCAATTTCATAACAATAAAATAGATAATATTATATTTAATATCATTTTGATTTAACAATACTTTAAAAATTAAATGGCAAATTTAATACAATTTCAACAATAATTAAGAGAACATTAAAATGTGAATGTTGACATAAATTATAGTATTAAAGCTAACAGTCTACTGGTTGTGCACTGGAAATTATAAATATTTTTATAAAAATGGAACCACTTCGAATTTCTAATTCAAAATAAATACTATGATGAAAAACAAATAGAAAAATGTAGTTTTATGAAATAGTTGTGAAATCAAGCCATCAATAATTCTTAATGTCAATAAGAATTACGAGGAAAAATAATTCTTTCGAGGGTCTAAGATATATTTATTGGAATATTTAAATAGTTATTTGTAACATAGAGTAACATTAAAGACATATAACAACAGTATAGATTAGGAGTAGCCCCCTAATCTTAATTAATTATTCTAGCTTAGTTCATTAGAACCTCACTTACAGACGTTAAATTCAAGGCCGGATTTACCTCGCGGACAACATGGATAAAAATGTCAAGGGGTACAGAATTTTGGAGAATTTGAAATTTCCTATCTAGTGAGGCAACAGAGGGCAGACAACAGTGTACCCGGGTGCGTGCACTTTCGTAACAAAATTTATGCTTATTTATGGTCAGAAGTTGATATGGAAGAATTAATTTATGTGATGGAGTGCATGCACCTTAAAGGTTTGTCTAAAGTATAAAGAGACTTGAATGAGCTGTGTACTACAGCTGGAGCTGCTCAGCGCTCACTACTCTCCAAAGGGTCAAGAATTATTACTTCCGTTCTACCACCTCACAAAATCCACTCAACTTTCTTGCTGTTTTAGCAATCAAAAAATATCCAAAAAGTTTTGAGTTTAAAGATGCAATATCTTAGTTTCCGAAGGAGATAACTAGATGTGTAAAGTTTCAATAACATTAAAAAATATAGATTATACAGGCATTCTGATCTGCAACTTTCTTTTTCTTGATAGTCTAATAATGTTATAAAAAACACGACTCAGGCTTTTAGTAAATTGAATTAAGTTCCATGTATAGTACTCGAAAGAAAAGAAAACTATACCAAAATGCATATTTATTGTTATAAAATTGAAACCCCCACTCAAAGAAACTAAATTAACAGTGACAAAGGAGAAAGCGAATGTAGAGAAATCGTGAATCCGGCCCTGGTTAAATTACGATCTTACAATAACATTATGATATTGATTGGTTTGTGATATTTTAAATGTTTATGTGGGGATCACCCTGCAGAAATAGATTTAGAAATAATAGAATGATTGATTACAACTTAGTAAGAGTTGATAACAATATAATTCTTACATGACTTAAATTATGCAGATATGATACCAATTTAATCAAACGCATACAATACAAAATAATAATTGACAGAGGTGTAATAAAGATTGACAACCAAACTCATTTGATAAACAAATTTTAAAAATAAGCTTTCTCAAGTTTGAAAATAACATTTTTGATTTATCAGTAGCAATACAAGATCAGAAAATTAAAAGTGTAGAGGCCAGCGATTAGATATAATCAGGCTATTTGAATTCTTTCTTTCATTTCGATTACTAGTTCTGAACTCAGACAGCTCTACACAAAGTAGATTACTATATCGCAATATGTTATTCACTCGTCAAGACCCCTGATTTGCTCATCCTGGAGCCCTGCAGGTAGTTGGCCTACAGTCCAATACCCTTATACCCTGATCGTCTAACGGGTGAGTAGCATTTCATTTTTATTATCTATTGATATATTCGCTACATACAGTCCATTTCGCCTATCGCCAACGCTATTACAGCCCCATCCAAAAAGACAATCAACAGCTGTATTCAGTGTTGAATAAAATAATAAACAAGTAAGATGAACAACTGCATGCATATTACGCATTCATAATTTATAATTGCATGAATTTTTCCAAATCTTGATCAGCAACAATTACTTAAATAATACGTAGCCTCCTTGGAATGAGATTGATAACCGTGATTAGATGAAAAATGAGCACTTAAAGTATTGTTGTAATAATTGTTGAGTTCATTTGAATAATTTGAAGAAAAATAATTACGAAAAATGTCAACTATTACAAAGGCTAGTCTGTTATAAAATATTTTTAACCTGGTTGATATCAACAATTTGTACATTTGAAATGAATATAGAATTTCTTAGTAATAAAAGAATGGAATTCAGTATGATCAATGATAATAGAGATCGCGTGTCAATCCAACAATATTGATAACATGAATAACAAAATTGGAAGTATCAAATTATATTGTTATAACCTAAAATTTCCATTATATGTAAAAATAATTTATATGAACTGATGACACTACTGAAGCCTTAACATTGGGTAGATTTACATACAATTGTTAGCGTTCATATATGTGCAAAATCTTTTTAAATAAAAAATAAATAATATGACGATAATTGAGTAAAAAATGGCATCTCTTGGATTGCTTGGACTAGGGTGCTAGATAGAAATAAAAAAGGCACGAAATAATTGAATTAAAAAGCGGTGCTGAACAGCTTCAGGCTATTTATATTTATATGCTATTCACTCATATATTAATATAGTATTATTTATATATTATATATATATAATAATTAATTAATTACTCGAGCGATTAATATAAATATTATACCAATATTGTATGACATTTTTGCATTTTAAATTAATAAGTGTTTTGTAGCAACAGCATTTTCAAAATTGTTCAATCTATAAAATTATTACATTATTATTCCATGATGAATACTGTTTTATCGTCTAGAATATTATTTTAATAGAGCTATTCTGACAAGTCATTGGTATTAGCATTAACTTCCTATATGGAAAGGTCTTTGCATGAGCGTTCATCTATGTTATGAGGGTAGCATACATCAATATTTATCATGAGTGTATAAAATGCGTGACTGTACAGCTGTGATTATGATAAAAATCAAATATCAGTTGACAGCACTATTTAGCAGCTTTGTCAATCTCCATAGGCCCCTAGGACATGACATTTTCTTAGAGGAGGCTGTGGTTTAGGATAACTGCGCAAGGTCTACTGTTCACTGAACTTTAAGGAAATATAACTTAATTTCAAAGCTGCCTTAGATTTTTACTGTTTGTGAAAAGTTATGAGATGTCAATCACCCTTATACCCAAGACGGTGATTATGAAGTACCTATGTATATCAATTACAAACAAAAATCAAGGTACTTTTTCATTCATTCATGGCCTAAGAATGATCAAATTGCTCAAAAACGGCTTATATTCTTGTCTTTGTAATAATAGATCATTATTTCGATAAATGGATCTGATGTATTCTATCCTATTCATATACGGTACAATTCAGGTAAAAACAACAGGTATTCGCCCAAAACCCAAATTTAAATCATATTTTTGTATTGTAATGTATATAAACCAATCATTGACTGATAAACATACAATTTTCTTCAGTTATTGTATTTTCCATCTATTCTTCAACAAGCAATGACACAAATTAAGCAGGAGGGGAAACAATAACAATTGAGGTGTCAACAAATAATTTTTTTACATCAATGAATGATAATATCAGTGGATGTTATTATTGAACGAAAATCACAATAAAATGCTGTAAATCACCCCGAAGACTTATCTGCTACTGCAAATATTGACAACACAGTTGATAATAACAAATGCAATTTCTATTCTATTTCCATGTGTATCAGTGGATGTATCATGAATGAATCATGTATTACCAGGAATTCACGCACATTGGGTTGACAAGTTGTGACACATTAGGCTACCAACGTTTAGTGCCATATTTTATTATCTTAAATTCAATGGCTGTATTCAGCTGCGTTCCTGGATATTTGAATAAAGGACAACATAGCAGTTAAGGAGTGATAAAATTGGAGGATTTCATTCTAAAAGTCATAGCCAAACAATGTTATCTCTTGTTGTTAGTAACTAGATAAACGGTAATTGGGAGAAAAATTCTTTTATTTGAGGTACCGTTGTGAGCTAACTGTTTTTCACTGCCTCTACAGACAGCTACAACTCAGGTTGAAGAGCCAGTCTTCCACTGTTTTACAAACAGAAACTACATCTACGAAATTATTATTACGAATTTGTTTTTTATAATAATTAAATTATTCCTTTTACAACGTTGAGCAACAATTATGTCACTGATGACATGTCGTCAACATGTAATTGGTTTCTAACCATTACTTCAAGTGATAGAAAATGAAGTGCTCATCCCATCAATCAAGCATACCAAGATCTAAGATAGTATTGTCATTTGCATATCAAAATTAAGAAATATCCGGAACATTTTAAGGAGTATATGAGGATGACACCGGAATCATTTCCCTACATTTGTGATAAGTTGTCACCAGAGCTGGAAAAGTGTATTGGGCTAAAACCTACTGTGACCTGCATATCAATTCGCTGAAGAGCAGCTTGTCTTAGCAATAAAAATTCCAAGTTTCAAAGAAAAGATTATCGAAAGACGGAAAAATTGTATTGAACAAATGAAAAACAAAGTAAAATTCAAAACAGAACGAATGAATATGGATTGAATTATACTCAGTTAATATGACAAGAAGTCGAGCACCTAACTAAGAGAGGTAGTAATGGATTTTTAGCAGTGTTCCAGAGACTAATACTCAAAAACATCTTGGACTGGGATTGGGTATACACTTGTTCTTTTAAATTTTAGATTTGAAGTAAATGGCAAAGTGATACTTATTATGTAGTAGCCCATTTTCACTTTGTTCTTTCCATAGGAGCAGTATTTATCGATATAAGTCTATTCAATCAATCACTGAATGTGAGAAAAATTTGGAAGTAATTTGAAAGAAGCTCGATTGAAATCTTGCAAAGGAAAAGATTAATTGGGATCCTTAGTTGAGAAGAAACGTTTGCTCGAGAAAAGAAGGATCACTGTCATCAATTTTATGTCTGGTGAACCTGTTGGGTCAAAAGAAAAATCATGTATTGTACCAGTGATCTGACATGAAGCAGTCAGTGGAAGAAAGCAGGAGGATATTATAAGAGATAGAAAATCGGTCCTCGTAAATCCGATATCTTCTGGGCAAGAGGCGAGAGTGCCGGAGTACTAGATGTGCAAGTGGTCTCCGGTTCTCAACCCCTCAATAGAACTGCCCGGGAGAAGGAGGAGAAGTACGATACCATCCCTGACTTGCAAATGAGTATCCGGCAACCACACCATCTCCCTGGCAACCAGAAGATACGTTTCGACACGGCAACCCTAAGCTGGCGGGGCATTTGGAGTCGGCGGTCAGCGCAGCAGCTACATGAGATTGGACTCCCCAGAGGATTGTTGACTTCCATCTCAACCAGAGTTCTCCAGGGGAGCCACACGAATTTCTCAAGGTTTATGCAGATGACGGCGCACGACATTGGACGGGCGAGGAGGAAAAGAAACAGGCGAGGAGGATCCCGACCACCTGGGGTCGTGCCGGCGAGGATCGGGTGAGGTGAACCTCCGGCTAGAACCTGCCCTGCTCACTCGGGCGGACATCGAGGCGGTGCGGCTGTCTTCCCTGCGATACCGGTGGTAGAGGATAGCGGCCGCTTCCAAAAGCACAAAACTTGCATACTGGCCACATGGAAAACTGGTCAGCTGGTGGCGGACTCTGCAGCTTTGTTATATCCAGATTTTATTTGCTTTTTGCTTGTGAAAAATGTTTGTATTCCTAGCTGTAGAGTTTAAACAGTGTATCAATTGTTTATAACCCGTCTTGTGTATTTTGTAAAAGATGTGGTTACTTTGAGTGAAAATAAAATTTTTTATTTCATGTTTTTAGTCAGTAGTGAAGCTCGAGATGCAAAAACAATTATATTGTGGGCTGATAACTGCTCTTCACAAAATAAAAAACTGGACATTCTTCTCTTTTTTGACCTACATCATAAACTCAAGTGTGATCAGCGAGAGAAGTGTATCTCTCAAGAGAGATAGCTGTAAAATATTTTGAACCAGGTCATACTTTCATGCCAGCTGAGAGTTTTCTCATTCACTTCTCTGTAGAGAAGTCAATGAGAGTGAACAAGCAATCAAAAGTTTATGACTTATAGAGGCTTCAGTTCAAGCATCAAAAAAGTTAAAGTTCAAGAAATGCTTGTTGAGGATTTCGCAAAGTGGCGAAGCTACAAATCGGTAAAAGAACTGACCAATGTACAAGACAGACCATATTTGCATGACATTGTTTCTGTAAAAGTGAAACGTGAAAGTCTTCTGCTGTCATATAAAAAAAAGCTAGATGACAACGATTGGAAGGAATTAGATTCTCTATTAATGAAAGTTACAAAGACTAGAAAAGTACCAACTCCTCCAAAATGTTAATTTCCAAGAGGAATCTCTACTCTTTACTCAACAACAGGAGAGGAATGGAGAGGAATGTTGCGCTGCTGAGATGATTAGATTTCTTGGTGTTGACCTGCAGGGAAATGTTAAGTGGGATAGCCACGTAAAAGCATTGGATGTGAAATTGTCCAGTGCTATTTTTGCCTTGAAAGCAATAGTCAGAGTGGCAAATAGAAAAACAGCACTAACTGTCTATCATGGCTATTTCATGTCTCACATCAGATACAGTATCTTATTCTGGGGCAGCAACCAGACAAACCTTCAGAATATGTTCCGTAAGCAAAAGAAAGCAATCAGGGTTATTGAGGGAGCCGAATCTAGGGTTTCATGTAGGCCAATTTTCAAAAAACTCAAATTATTAACAATTCCAGCCCTTTATTTTTTGGATATTGCATCTTTTGTTTACAGTAATAAGCAGAAATTCATGAAGGATAACATTTCACACAGATACCCCACAAGACATAAAATGTTTACCCTCCAGTACCCCACTCATAGACTTTCGCTCTTGGAGGGGGGACCACATTATGCTGGGCTCAGAATTTTCAACTGTTTGACGGAAGAACTTAAGAGTGTTGACAGTCATGGTAAATTTTATACAGCTCTCAAAGATATACTGACTGAATGCTGCCCGTATTCATTAAGAGAATGTTATGAGATCTTCTCATTGAAATCCTAGAGATCAGAAGTTATCCAGACGATTTTATAAAATGAAAAACTTTCCCTCAATGGAGGGAAACCATATACTTGATATATTTGACATGTCGTACACCGTTTGAGCTTTGCTCATCATATGTGGTTTTATACGATGAAATAACAATAACAATACAATGAGGAAGGGAAGCATCATCAACCTCGTATGATCAAACATCATCCCAGAGAACCAGGTTGAGTTTTGGCAGGATTTACCACTCTCTCAAAATGATGGAAAAGAAGACGGTAGTGTTACCAAATAATATTAAAAAGCCCATTGATTGGTCTATGCTGAAGGCCTGAAAAAGGATTCTTGAGGTCAACGACACAAGCTGAATTATTTTCTACCGCAAGTGATATTGGATAGACTGTGATATTTGAAGGACACAAGCTGAGTGATTTCCTACATTAAGTGATATTAGATAGAATTTTATATTTAACTGTTTATACTTTTATTTCAAAAGATCAGTTGCAGCTGCAGCCAATGGAGATGCAACTGTTTCTACCCAAATAGTGGTGGCCGCCAACACAAACACACCAACAATGTGCATCATGCGCGCAAAAGCAAAAATAATATGATGGACAATGGTGATGGGGGGGGGGCACCAGCATTACGGTTTCTATGTAAATTTTCATTCAAAACATTGAATTTTCAAGCATCGATTATTAGGCTACTGAACATGTAGTGAGCCAGCTAATAACGTCTAATAATACTAAAAAATTATGAACCGGTTGTCTTATGGAACAGCGTGCATTATCATTAGTTTGAAAATGAAATTATTCTTTAGGAATTAATTTTGGGATAAATATCTAAATATTGAGATTCAAACCTTTTGTACTTATTGAAGAAAGGTAAACTCAATTTTTTCGAGTATTGACTGACATCAATATTTAAATTTATGAAAATTAATAAAAATATTATTAAGTGGATTTGAAATTTTAAAAGCAGCAACAAAAGTTTAAAATTAGTTTGACTCAATTACTGATTGGGTCATTTTTAGTTATTTGTGCAACTAGTGCGCAAAGTGACAGAAACGTTTACGCACGAGTCGTAGGCGAGGGCGGAATGGTTTCTTGAGTGCAGCAGAGGAACTTTGCGCACGTATTTCACATCAAAATTTTCCTACAGTCAACATTGAATTTGAGAAGTGGATGATTATGGGTAAAATGATGGCTGAAATCCATAAAATGTTTGTCTGTATAATTTTGTTATTAATAACAACTTAAATTTATTTTAAGCTTGATAATCCAATTGAAAATTAATAATCGATAATTTATTCAAATTAAAAATTAAATTCATCCAATTAATTTGAAAATTTGAATAATTTTGAGTACCTAAATCTTAATTTCTAGATAATATTTCAACCAATCAATTTATGAATGAAAAAAATATTATTTGAAATAATGAATAATTAATAATATTCTATAATTTAATGAGATCTCATTTTAATTTATTTGAAAATCAGAAAAAATATAGATAGAACAAATTCGCATTCAAAATACACGCCAACAATGTCAACAGCTGATTGGGATGACTGCAAGATAATGCGCAAAGTATTAAGAGTACGCAAAAGAATACTTAGCGCACTAGAGCGGAAAAGTGATTCTTTGCGTTCTGTAATTAGTGTAGGAATGGTTACTTTTCAAGGTAACTGTGGGAAAAGTAAATTACAATATTCCTAGAATTTTCGCAATGATTGAAAAATGCAAAAGTAATTTAAACGTTATTAACCAAGTATGGATTTTGTAATTTGATGTAAGTTTTAGTAATACTATTGAGCAATACATTATTTTTTATAATTTTCAAGTATATCTTGTAACTTGAATATAATACCTCACAATCTTGATATTTCTTTCTAATGTCAAACAACTACATATATCGATGAAGAGTGTAGAATAGCCTAGTTTGTCATAGACTGACTACATTAAGGTCTGAAACTTATTCAAGTTACTGAATAGACATGAATCACTTCAGTATTAGTTTCTCCTTCTTAAAAGTGAGTGAGTTTTATTGTATATCAATTTAAATTTGAATCAGATACCTCTGAAAAAGATGACATGTAAGTATGGACAGTTCTGCCTTCGAAATTTATTATCTTGAAAGAAAATAATAGTGCCATGACCCATTCCACAACTCCCACGCCTAGTAATAACTATGAGAGTTCGCCCACTTTACAGGCGAATCAGCAGTGACCGCAACATTACCGGAGCTTGCCGCAGTTGCAGCTTCAGCCAATGGCGATGCAACTGTTGCTACCAAAATGGTGGTGGCCGCAAACACACACACATCAACAAAAATGCGCATCATGTGCCCAGTAGGGACAATAATGATGATTGGTGGGGGGGGGGCATCTTTTTTAAATGCCTTAGAATGGCATTCTAATGTTCTATTAATAGAATAGTTGGGGTAACAATGTGCCATCATTATTTTCATTCCTTTTTATAAATGAGAAAATTTCATGTCACAAAGTAACCCCAGGTTTCAAGGTGGATTTGTTACAAAATTATTTCATTTTCATTTTTTAACCATCACAGATAAAAAGATCACAGGTGATAAAAAAATTATCACAGATAAAAAGCTGTGAAATAGTTTTCGATACAGTTTTTACAATGCCCCAGAAAGAACATATAAATAAGCTACGAAATGAGTTGAACAGATTCCTTGCTCCACATGGCTAAATTGGATATTTCAAAATAGAAATTGCCAAGACCCAGGCCGATTTGCATTTGCTGATAGATGAAGCCTTCAAGCTTAGCAAATCAGCCAGCCGAAAGAGTGAAAATGTGCAATTCGTACAAATGGGGTCAGGTTCCCCAGCAGCGCATCATGTACCCGTGTAAAAAGCCATTGATCGATCAAGCCATATGTGGCATAGATCTTACCCAATTGTTATACTATTGAGTTTGCATTCAAGGTCGTGCTTTTCTGATGTAACTAAAAAAAAAAGAAAGTATTTTCTTCAATTTCAGCATATTTCTACTATTCCTACAATCAATGATTAATATTATAATCAATAATATATGGATTGAATCAATAAGAGATGATGATCTCATAATGTTTGTCCAGTCATTTCTTACTGGTTGTACCATTTGAACGTTCTGCTTCAGTAATAATACATGGTTACATCATAACAGTGAGTATCGTTAGTTTGAAAATTAAATTATTCTCCAGAAATTCATTTTGGGATACATATCTAAATATTGAGATTCAAATCTTTTGTACTTATTAAAGAAAGTGTTGAACTCAATTTTTTTCAGTATCGACTGATATCAATATTAAAATTTAAATATATATTGAATTTGAATATGGTATTGATTTATTATTGAGTGGATTTGAAATTTTAAAAGCAACAAGGAAAATTTAAAATTAGTTTGATTCGATTACTGATTGGGTTATAATAGTGAATAACAATACTCCTAGAATTTTCACAATGCTTGAAAAATCCAAAAGTAATTTAAGATTTTTGAGGGAATATATACATTTGATGAGAAGTGAGAATAAATTTGTGTTTATTCATAACCTACTGCTAATGTTTATATATACTGTTTATGTATAGGTTATGTATACTTTTAGTTTAGGTCGGGCAATATATATTTTTTTAAATGTATTATCTTGATAGAAAATAATAGCACCATGACCCATTCCACAACTCCCTCGCCTGGTAATAACTATGAGAGTTCGCCCACTTTACAGGCGAATCAGCAGTGACTGCAACATTACTGGAGCGTGCCGCAGTTGCAGATGCAACCAATGGCGATGCAACTGTTGCTAACAAAATGGTGGTGGAACATGATGAACAGTGCATAAACACAATTTTAGATATTTGTAATGATGTGCTTTCGGTCGAGCTCAAATCTAATGACATGTCTCAGATGCCAAGGAGTTCTGGAGTGTGGTTAGAAAGCTGAAGAACTTCTGGTTTTCTCAGGCGCAGGAATTTCTATTGATGACTGGATGCAGCACTTCAGAAATCTCTCAAACCCAACCGTTTCCTGTGGAAAAATCTGTTATGTAGAGCCCAAAACTTTGGTTGATGTATAAGATTATCCAGTTACACTGCACGAACTGAACAGAGTTCTACTAAAAGCAACGGATAACAAGGCACCAGGAGATGATAGGATTCCCTACGAATTCTACAAAAATGCCCCCACGAGCTTCAAAGAGAGACTGGTCAGTG
Source organism: Nilaparvata lugens (assembly GCF_014356525.2). Classification (NCBI taxonomy): domain Eukaryota; kingdom Metazoa; phylum Arthropoda; class Insecta; order Hemiptera; family Delphacidae; genus Nilaparvata; species Nilaparvata lugens. Next base: position 18,218,238 of record NC_052518.1, on the reverse strand, counting down.
TCTTTAATAGCATATTGGATACAGGAGTCGTTCCAGAACCGTTCAGGAGTGCAATAGTGTTCCCGATTTTCAAGAAGGTTGACAGAAATGAACCTTCAAACTACAGAGGCATATCATTTGGAAATACTGTTGGAAAGTTATTCTCTGGTGTACTATTGCAACGAATTGAGGCATGGAATATTCAGAACAATGTACTCGGCGAGTTTTAGGCGGGGTTTCAAAGGACATACTCTACAGTTGATAATATATTCAACCTTGTCAGCATTGTTAGAGTAAAGTGCATTTCAAGGGGCTGTCAGAAGCATTTGAAACGTGTACTGGGGTCAAACAAGGCTGTTTGTTGAGTCCTCTTCTCTTTTCCCTCTTTATCAATGATATAGAAGACTACCTAGAGTGAGGTATAAACATCAGAGGGACACGTATTAAGTTACTCGCATATATGCAGACGATATTGTGCTGGTAGCATCTCATGAATGGACACTGAAGAAAATGATAAAAGGCTTAGAGGTATTGCGAACTGTGGGGTCTACAGGTGAACCTAAGCAAGTCAAAGATCATGATTTTTAGGAATGGTGGAAGATTGAGACAGTCTGAGAATTGGAATTTCAATGATGAAGAGATTGAGGTAGTGGATCACTACAAGTACTTTGGAATGGTGTTCACTCCAAAACTCGAGTGGACTAGACATCTAAAGGAGAAGACTGACTTGGCACTGACAGCTCTAAATTCGTGTGCCATGATTGTTCTCAATGACAAAATTGGCGTCACGCCAAAGAGACTCCACAAAACGAACGAGGTCTTTTTCAAGATATGCTTGTTCCAAGATGCTAATGGAAAAGTTTATTCAATTGACGCATGTTTTGCAATGTGATGTCATTGCAATACTCCGAAGAATTTCGACAAGAACCTTCTGAAAAGCTTGGCAATAAAAGCAGGCTTTTCACTTGTACAAAATGAGTGAGATCCACTAAATCGAATTTGAGAAGTCGAGATTCATAAAAGACATCATTTATTTTTTTCCAGTCACATGTGCATATAGAAGGAGGTAGGCTAGAAATAGACAGTGGTTACTGCTACTTGTGAGTTGAAACAACCACTCGTAAATCGGAATCACAAGAAACTAGTTTTTTAAATCTATAAATTCAGGAAGCTCAAACCACCTCTCACATAATCAATGAATGTTCAATCTATGAATTTGATAAAGGGATTGAGAGTTTACATAAACTGACAACTGAAGCAATAGAATGGCTCAGGCAATTGAATGTAGAGCATTAATGTATGTATAAAATTGTGTGTTTTAAATGCTGACATGCCATACGCACATATCAGGGCCAGATCACCACCTATCAGATCATCGATTGCTGGCAGGCACATAAAGAGCACAAGGAACATCTACTCACAGGACCAGCTGGAGAAAGAGCTGATCAAGTAGAAGTCTATCTTCCACAACTCGGGCTTCAGCGGTCCAACCTGCCTGCAGTACACAATTCGTCTAACCCTTACGCTCCTTGCCCTCACAATCGTGATGGTATTTTCAAGCATTTTTCTTATGGAGAAAACAAACAACTACTCTTTCACTCCTGGCTCACATCATTGTGCTGGTTCTTCTGGTCATATCGACGTCACTCTATAATTTTTCTCATGTCTTCTACGCTTGTAGAAGACAGCTGATCACACGGCTGTTTGGTTGTAGCACCATGACAACACGGGAAGGTAAGATATTCATTTTAAAACTATTTATTGTTTAGCTATTCATCAATTAAACTATTGATTCTCATTTAGAAAATATCAAAGAACACGTTGGTATCATTTTAAATGAGATTGGATGATATTTGACAATGATATTTGAAAATTAAATGTTAACAACACAATAATTGTGAGAGTCAGGAGTCAATCACTTCAGTGACTCATAACCTAAAAACTTGTGATACTCTGGAAAACAAGCATTCATTTCATTTTATTCTCGAGTTTAATTAATATATTGAAGTGGAAATTTAAATTTTACAATAGCTTCTATTATTCCCATAATTTTTCAATAGTGTTTTGATGATTTTTCACAAATAATGAAGCTTTTTTCTAAATATTCCCATGAAACATAAATCAAAACACATAGAAATTCAGTGAATGTGGCTCTGTTTATTCTTCATCATTGAATTATATACTCTTATTATTTAAACTATTATTCAATTCATACAATAAACATTTGGTATTATTCCTTTTTTCAGAAGATGAAGTTCTGGATGAGAGTGGAATAACATCTCTTCTCAATCAGCTGGAGAATGGGTCTGACATCGAAATAGAGGAAGAATCAAGTGACGAGGATTATGTCCCAACAACAATTCAAGAATCTTCTGATCCAGAATCAAATGATGATGATGACAGTTTCAATCAGCAGCCAGGCCAACCTTCAGAGCTGGAATGGGAGAAACGAGCATTCCCTGCCCATGATTTGCCACTTGAGACTGATGAACAGGATATTATTGTGAGTAGCCTATTGCTGACAAAGATTCAGTCATATTAATTTTCAAATTAATAACTTCCCTTTTTCTACTTTGAAAAAAAACCTGGGTTGGAGTTTCCTAATGATTTGTTTTCTTCACAGGAAATTCTCACTCCAATGGGATACTTTGAGAGGTATTTTACAGAGGACATATATGAGCTTGCTGCACACTTCACAGCACAATATTTTCCTCCAAAGCCATGGGAAAGAAATGAAGCCATCTTTAAAACCACAGAGGAGATGAAAGTGTTCTTTGGAATGCAAGCAATAATGGGTTGTATCAAGTTCCCTCGAATACATATGTACTGGCAATCAAAATTCAAATTCCCACTAATTGCATACATTCTATTATTGATCCACTTGATCATATTATAAATTGCAGCTTCAATCCGGGAATTTCCCTGATATTTTGAAATTGGCTAAGAACCAACTGACTCACTATTTAAGAATAAACAAGTTATTATTCGATATCCAATTTCCAGTTTGGATTCAGGCACGATTGCAATTCTTCAAACTGCTTTTATAGACTTGGGGATTATTTGAGAATGAGCATAAATAATTATAGAAAAAATATTTTTTTTGCTGTTCGTTGACCTGGCAAAGGCTTTCGGTTCTATTGATCGCACAATATTACTTGATAATATTGGGATATTTTGCAATTTGTTCCAACAAGATGAGGAACAGAAAAATTTCTTCAGAAAAAAAGTGAATTGGTTCCATATCAGACAGATAAAACTGAAATCCAAAGAACCATTTTATTTGTACATAAAAAAGAATCGAAGAGTAACTTGAATACAATACCTCAGAATTTTTATATTTCTTACTTTGCTTCATAAAATGGCAAACAACTACATATTATACAGATGGAGAGTGTGGAATACGTAAAGGCTTGAATCTTATTCAAGTTACTGAATAGATGTGGATCACTTCAGTATTAGTTTCTCCTTCTTAAAAGTGAGTGAGTTTTATTGTATATCAATTTAAATTTGAATTGGATACCTCTGAAAAAGATGTAAGTATGGACAGTTCTGCCTTCAAAAGATGACCCTGATACTACTTATGATTTGAAGATCGAGCCTCTGCTGGCATTCAGATGTCGATTGACTGGCGTCATGCCAAAGAGACTCCACAAAACGAACGAGGTCTTTTTCAAGATTTGCTTGTTCCAAGATGCTAATGGAAAAGTTTATTCAATTGACGTATGTTTTGCTCTGTGATTTCATTGAAAATACTCCGAAGAATTTCGACATGAAACTTCTGAAAAGCTTGGCAATAAAAGCAGGCTTGTACAAAATGAGTGAGATCCACTAAATCGAATTTGAGAAGTCGAGATTCATAAAAGACAACATTTATTTTTTTCAAGTCACATGTGCATATATGCAACCTTTATAGTGGTTCAAAGACAAAAGTAATCTCCTTCAGTAGGAGTAGAAGGAAGAATTATAGTTTCTACTACAAAGGAGGTAGGCTAGAAATAGACAGTGGTTACTGCTACTTGCGAGTTGAAACTACCACTCATGAATCGGAATCACAAGAAACTAGTTTTTGAAATCTAATCAGTCATCAATGGATGATTTCAATAAACATGATAACCATATATAAGATATATGCCATTCATTATCTTTGGATGCATTTGTGAAATTTGGTTTAAAAAGTTGGGAATTTCATTCATAGACTGAAAAGTTACTGAAATGATTTGAAATAGCATCCAATGCTTACGTTCCCCTATTCATTAATAGATGAGTGAGATAATTAATTATTAATCTAGATGAGTGTTGGAAATTCAGTTTTCATTACATCTATATAGTTAATTTTTTATCTAAAATGTAATTATTGACACTTATACTTGAACTCACATCCACATTGAAAGTAATTCTATTGGAAAACTTGCTCTAAAGAATTTCGATCCAATTCTTCTGACTAGTGGTTTTATAGTAGATGCAATTTCACAAATGGTTGAGTAGCTGTCCATGGTCTTACGTGCAATTTTTGTCATTCATGTTTGTGATATTATTGTGCTCATGATTGTTGTAATATCATGACTGAAATATGTGGCTAATGCAGACATGGATACCTTGGAGAAGGTGATGGAGAAATTCAAAAATGAATTAGTAAATAACACCAAACAAGTTATTAAGGAAGAAATAGCAGCTCTAAATATAAGCTCTCTGTTCACAGAGCAAAATGCGAAAATTGATGCGCTTGCCAAGGAGAATGAAAGATTGAAGCAGGAGCTACAGAAACAAAATATTCAAATTGAGAGCTTGAGAAGAGAGAATAACGTGGTATTCTTTGGTGTTAGTGAGGCTGAGGGGGAACGTGATGAACAGTGCATAAACAAAATTTTAGATATTTGTAATGATGTGCTTTCGGTCGAGCTCAAATCTAATGACATGTCTCAGATGCCAAGGAGTTCTGGAGTGTGGTTAGAAAGCTGAAGAAGTCACAGTTTCTCTCAGGCGCAGGAATTTCTATTGATGACTGGATGCAGCACTTCAGAAATCTCTCAAACCCAACCGTTTCCTGTGGAAAAATCTGTTATGTAGAGCCCAAAACTTTGGTTGATGTATAAGATTATCCAGTTACACTGCACGAACTGAACACAGTTCTACTAAAAGCAACGGATAACAAGGCGCCAGGAGATGATAGGATTCCCTACGATTTCTACAAAAATGCCCCCACGAGCTTCAAAGAGAGACTGGTCAGTGTCTTTAATAGGATATTGGATACAGGAGTCGTTCCAGAATCGTTCAGGAGTGCAATAGTGTTCCCGATTTTCAAGAAGGTTGACAGAAATGAACCTTCAAACTACAGAGGCATATCATTTGGAAATACTGTTGAAAAGTTATTCTCTGGTGTACTATTGCAACGAATTGAGGCATGGAATATTCAGAACAATGTACTCGGCGAGTTTCAGGCGGGGTTTCGAAGGACATACTCCACAGTTGATAATATATTCAACCTTGTTAGCATTGTTAGAGTAAAGTGCAGTTCAAAGAGGCAGAGGCTTTATGCCTTCTTCGTAGACCTATCTGCTGCCTTCGATTGAGTTGATAGATACTCTCTCTTCTATAAATTGGCTGCAATGGGGATATCAACGAAAATCATTGATGTCCTAAGAAGTATGTGTGAAGGTACAAGTTCAAGGGTGTGGGGTCAAGAGGGGCTGTCAGAAGCATTTGAAACGTGTACTGGGGTCAAACAAGGCTGTTTGTTGAGTCCTCTTCTCTTTTCCCTCTTTATCAATGATATAGATGACTACCTAGAGTGAGGTATAAACATCAGAGGGACACGTATTAAGTTACTCGCATATATGCAGACAATGTTTGTATATCATGTGATGTTACTTAATCACATGATAACTGTTTGATAAAATAATAAGTTGTTTACTGAGTTTAGTTTGTTATCTACGTAAATAAAGATGGTTACTTCAAATGGCTAAGAATTTATTAAGATATTTAAACATGGCGCAGTCAAGGAATTGAACAGAAAAGGAGAATGATAACGACAGGATTGAGTGAGTAATAAGATTGGGTAATTATCGTATTATTATATTTTTTCTTAAAAGACGAACATGGATTTCAACAAGCCAGAACCGTTACTATGCAACGGGGAAAATGTTTCACAAAATTTCGAATTATTCAGGAAAAATATCGTAAATTATTTTATAGCGACTGAGACAAATAAAAAATCCAACCAAATTCAAGTTGCAAGATTTAAAAACTTGTTAGGCAATGAAGCTTTGATTTTATATGAATCGTTACAAGATGTGGATGAGCCAGAAACGGTAGAATCAATATTAAAAATATTAGAGAGCTATTGTTTACCAAAAAAGAATGAGATCATGAATGTATACAATTTTATAGCTTGCAAACAAGAGGAAGGTCAATCATTTAATTCATTCTATGCAACTTTGAATGGGCTAGTGACAAGATGCGAATTTGGGGAACAAGAGAATAAGTTATTGAAGGCTATGATTGCATTGGGGTTAAGGTCGAAATAAATGCAACAACGTGTGTTGCGAGACAACACCTCGTTAGAGAAAATAATTGATTATTGTCGCAGCGTTGAAATAGGTGAAAAACATGAGAAGTCAATAAATGAAGAAAAGTCTCGAAAGGAAGTGCACCCAGTTTCCAAGTATGATAAAAGGAAAACAAACTCATATCAGAAGATTGTATGCGGCTATTGCGGAATTCAGCATGTAGAAGGTAGGAGCTGCCCAGCGTCTGGTAAAAGCTGTAATAAATGTGGTAAGATGAATCATTTTAGCAAAATGTGCCTGAATAAAGCTAGAAGAAATAATTTCAGAGTGAGTGAGCAAAGGCTACCTCAACCATTACATAATGTTGTGGAAAATCCAACAGCAATAGAAGAAGCTCACGAGTTTGTTGATTCAGTATATCTAGTTAACACTGTCAATGAAAAGGCTTGGTTCAAAACATTATTAATTGAACATAAACCAGTAAACTTCAAATTAGATACAGGAGCAGAAGTAAATATATTGCCATATGAAATTGTGAAAGACAGTGTGTTATTGAGTAGGTTGAAAAAGAGTAGTGTTCGATTAGAAGCATACGGAGGATTTAAAATTTCACCTCTGGGTCAGTTCACTGCTCAAGTGGAATCAGAAAAAAGATTTGATTTGATAAACTTCGTTGTGGTCAAAGAGAGTACAGAACCGATTCTAGGCCTTGAAGCTTGTATTCAGTTGAATCTGGTGAAACGAATTGATGAAGTTCAGAAGCAAAGTAGTAACAACAATGTGAAGGACAAAACGTATTTTTTTGAAACGTATTCTGATGTGTTTACTGGCCTTGGTTGTTTCCCCGACAAGTGCAAAATTCGATTAAAAAAGGACGCAATGCCACATGCCAGTTCAGCGAGACGTATACCAATGAAGATTCAGGACAAATTTAAAGAAAAACTTGATGATTTGTTAACCATGAAAATTATTGAAAAGGTTGAGGAGCCCGTTGAATGGGTTTCAAATGCTGTGATAGTAGAGAAACCTGATGGATCCTTAAGAATTTGCATAGACCCTGTACATTTGAACAAGTACATTGTAAGAGAAAGAGTTACAATCCCAACAATACAGGATATTCATCCTCGTCTAGCAAATAAAGAGTACTACAGCGTTCTTGACATAAAAGATGGATTTTATCACATACTCCTTGATGAACAATCTGCTAAATATTGCAATTTTAGCACTATATTTGGAACTTATAGATTTTTACGTTCTCCTTTTGGCTTATGTAATTTACCAGAATTGTTTCACAAATGTGTTTCAAAGTATTTTGAAGATATTCCAGTAGTAGTGGTTTATTTCGATGATATTTGCATTGCTTCAAACAGCAAAGAAAAACATGACGAGACAGTGAAACAGGTCTTGGAACGAGCGAGGAAATTAAACATCAAATTTAATTTCAAGAAATTTCAATATTGCGTACCTGAAGTGAAGTATTTAGGAATGCTGTTTAATAAATCAGGAATGCTTCCTGATCCAGGAAAAATAAAGGTTATTAATGATCTCCCCGACCCAACAAATAAAGCTGAACTACAACGTCTGTTGGGGATGGTCAACTATTTGAGAATGTTCATCCCAAATATGTCACAAATAGTGTCACCATTGAGAGAATTATTGAAGAAAGACGTCTCTTGGTGTTGGACAGAGATTCATGTAAATGCAATCAATAACATTAAAAAGGTTCTTACAAGTGACAAGGTAATTGCTCCCTTTGATTATAAGATTCCAGTTTTAATCCAATGTGATGCATCACAAGACGCTTTAGGATGCTGTTTACTACAGAACAACAAGCCAATTTATTTCTCATCACGATCTATGAACTCTTCTGAATGTGAATATGCCCAAATCGAGAAGGAACTCCTTGCTATTGTATTTGCTTGTGATAAATTTCACACCTATATCTACGGTCATGATGAATTGACTATATATACTGATCATATGCCATTAGTTTCAATAATGAAGAAACCATTAAACAACATACAGAATAACAGAATTCGTCGATTGAGACTAAAACTAATGCCTTACCGCTTTAGCCTCCAGTACTTACCTGGGAAAAACATGTATATTGCTGATTATTTGTCAAGGTGCGGTGTAAGAACTAAAGAAAAAGTTGATTTGAGCATGGCGGATATGGTTCATTGTGTTACTGAGAATGGCGAAGTTGAATTTTCAGAGAAACGCTTGAATGAATTTGTAACAGAAACACAGAATGATGATGTTCTTCGGAAAGTTATAGATTATTGTGAAAATGGCTGGCTTAATAACATTGTTGATGGAGGAGAACTAAGGTATTTTTTCAAAATAAGAAATGAAATACAATTTAGCAAGGGTCTATTGTATTATAATTCAAGAATTATTATACCCAAGAATTTGAGAGATTTTATCTTGAATAGGCTCCATGAAACGCACTTAGGAGAAACAAAAATGAACAGCATTGCCTCAAAATTTTATTATTGGCCAGGAATAAGAGCAAACATAAAAAATCTGGCTGAATCCTGCACGCTTTGCCAAAAATATAGAAGGTCCAATGTAAGAAGTCCAATGCTTTCTCATGAAATACCCGATTTTCCATTTTTAAAAATTGGAGTGGATATAGCTGAAGTAAAAGGAATAGCTTATCTCATAGTTGTGGATTATTATTCAAGGTGGCTTGAAATAACAAAAATGAACAGTAAGACAAGTTCGGCTGTTAAATCTATTTTATCCCAGTTATTTGGCAGGTTTGGAATTCCGCAGATTATAATAGCTGATAATAATCCGTTTGGCTCCCAAGAAATGATACAGTTCGCAAAGGAGTGGGATTTTAAAATTATTACAATAAGTCCTCGTTATTCTCAGTCTAACGGCTTAGCTGAAAAGGGGGTGAACATAGCAAAGACTATGATAAGAAAGTGTGCTGAAAGCAAAACCGATTTAAACTTGAGTTTGCTTAACTATCGGAATAGTTGTGTTGCGGGTCTCAATTATTCTCCTGCTCAGTTAATGTTTGGTCGAATGATAAGAACAAAGTTCCCTTACCCTCAAGATAGTTTGAAACTTCATCAACTTCCTCGGGAAGAAATAGCAGTGCAAATGAAGAACCATAAATTTCAACAGAAAGAAACATACGATAAGCAGTCACGGAAACATGTATCTTATTTCAAAGAAAATCAGCCCATTTATATCCAAGATTGGAGAACAAAATTATGGGAGCCTGGAGTGGTTAAACAACATTTATTAATGAAGCTGATGCCCCACGGTCCTATGTGGTGAAGTCCAATAGTGGAAGAATATTAAGAAGAAATGAGAGGTTTTTAAGAAGACGATGAAATCAAAGGAAAGGTTGAAAAAGGAAATGTTTGAGAAAGTAAAAGGGGAAGATGTTTGTATATCATGTGATGTTACTTAATCACATGATAACTGTTTGATAAAATAATAAGTTGTTTACAGAGTTTAGTTTGTTATCTACGTAAATAAAGATGGTTACTTCAAATGGCTAAGAATTTATTAAGATATTTAAACAGACAATATTGTGCTGGTAGCATCTCATGAATGGACACTGAAGAAAATGATAAAAGGCTTAGAGGTATTGCGAACTGTGGGGTCTACAGGTGAACCTAAGCAAGTCAAAGATCATGATTTTCAGGAATGGAGGAAGATTGAGACAGTCTGAGAATTGGAATTTCAATGATGAAGAGATTAAGGTAGTGGATCACTACAAGTACTTGGCACTGACAGCTCTAAATTCGTGTGCCATGATTGTTCTCAATGACAAAATTGGCTTTGCTGCAAAAAAAAGAATTTTTCATTCTGTTTCGCGAGCTATACTTTGCTATGGAGCACAGATTTGGGGGACGAGGATCTATGATGTGGTGGAAAAATTACAAAGGACTTTCATCAAGAAGGTGTTCAGTTTACCAATGAATGCCACAAATTACATCCTGTCTCTGGAAGCTGGACTGCCAAGTTTGTTCACATACACCCTCAAGCTACATGTGAAGTTTATACAGCGAGTATTGGCCATGCCCGAGAACAGATACCCTCGAATTTTGTTGTTAGAGGTCATGGAGAAACAGCATTATCTTGTCAGGGAGTGGAGAGACATCAGTGATAATCTACAGATATCCTTGGAACCGGAGACAATTGGAAGCGTCAATGTTGATGGCATCGTTGCCACAGTAGAGCAGCAGTTGGGGGGCCGATGTCGAGAGCAGGTGCTGAATTCGCAGAGGCTGGTGTTGTTTCCAAGACTGCAATAATTCAGAGAATATCTGGAGGTGACGGACGACTTCCCATTGGTGAAGTGGATGTTTAAGGCGAGAACTGAGCTGATTCGCCTCAACGGCTACTCATTCGTTGCTGGCAGTGGACTTTGCTCGCTGTGCAATTTGAGAAAAGAAGAAGATGTCATCCATTTCTTGGGAGAGTGTCCTGTCCTGAAGGAGTTCAGATGGAGGTACTTCCGGAGGAGAGTGTTGTCAGCGGACGAACTGCAGCCCTACCTGAATGGCGAGAATTGGAGAACTGTGGGAGCCTACTGCAGGCAGGCGTGGAGCTAATGATACGCACTGGTCAGGGAGTTCAACTATTGAATATTGCAAACCTACCCAAATGTCAACAATTGACCTGAGATATAAGCCAGCGAAAGATTAAAGAGTGAAAAATGAAGGACTATGAAAAGTTATTTATTTATTGTTTTCTATTTCTCATGCATTTCCTGTATTTCTATTGCAATCAATAAAGGCATTATTATTATTCATTCAGAATTGATCGATTAGATCTAACCTGAACATTTGTTTTTCATTGAATAATATAATCAAAATTGTATTTTGATTTAAAAATATTTTAGGTTACTATACTGGAATAGTTGTCTATAGGAAAGTGTGATTCCCATTATTTTCTTATTAATAACTAAGAGACTATTTTAGTTGAGAGTTAAGAACAAAGTCTAGGAGAAAGGGAAAATATACTTTTTTTGCATGATTCAAGTTATTGTTAGTGGTTCAAGTCTCGAGCTTCAAAGATTTTTTAAGGAATGTACATTTGTTGAGAAGTAAGAATAAATTTGTGTTTATTCACAACTTACTGTTTATGTTTATACATAACCTACTCCTAGGTAGGTTATGTATACTTTTAGTTTAGTTCAGGCAATGGATATATTTAAAAATGTATTATCTTGATAGAAAATAATAGTGCCATGACCCATTCCGCAACTCCCTCACCTAGTAATAACTATGAGAGTTCGCCCACTTTACAGGCGAATCAGCAGTGACCGCAACATTACCGGAGCTTGCCGCAGTTGCAGCTGCAGCCAATGGCGATGCAACTGTTGCTACCAAATTGGTGGTGGCCGCAAACACACACACACAACAAAAATGCGAATCATGCGCCCAAAATGGACAATAATTCTGATTGGGGGGGCATCTTTTTTAAATGCCTTAGAATGGCATTCTAATGTTCTATTAATAAAATAATTGGGGTAACAATGTGCCATCATTATTTTCATTCCTTTTCATAAATGAGAAAATTTCATGTCACAAAGTAACCCCAGGTCCCCAAGGTGAATTTTTGACAAAATTATTTAGTATAATAGTTATTTGATTGAAAAAAAGTTTTTGTTCATTTTGTATCAATTCACTATACTAGAGTTGTTGTCTGTACAAATATGCGATTTCCATTATTTTTATTATCAATAGTGAACTGAGAAGCTATTTTTGAATTTTGAGAGTTGAGAAAAAAGTCCAAGAGGAAGGGAAAAATATCCTTTTTCGTATATAAGTTGATGGGGAGTTTTTAAAACTTAAAATATTACTTTAAAATATTGTTTTATAATTCTAATTATTCAATGAATCGGATTCTTACTTTTTTATATGTGAAAGGAATTAACACATTTCGGATGGTCCTCTTCGGAGGCCACTATCAGGGCCATATAGCTAGGGTTCTGAAACCTACTGAGCGACATTGGCTACCAGAACTAAGCAACATCGCCATACCTGAAATTAGAAGGGATGAAGCCTTACTAAGAGCATGGCAAAAAACGTGATATGTGCTGAGGAACCCTCCTGGAATCAGTCTCAGGTCCAGATTCCTTTTCTGGTTAAGGCTGTGCAAAGGCTGAATGCTGACAATTTCTCAACAGAAGATAGTTGAACCAAGAAGTGGAGAGAGCATACGGTCAAAAACCAAGAAATCATAGGTGATCCAACAAAGGGAGTTGTGGGTTTTAGCCTGGAGAGAAGGGAGTGGGCCATTTTGAATATAATTAGAAGTGACTTCTAATTTATATTTTTTATTATTAAAGTTTATATTTTTAGCATTTGTGTAGAAGTGTAATCTGAGAAGGATTAAAATGTGTCAATGTGTCCTCTTCTCTTTTCCCTCTTTATCAATGATATAGAAGACTACCTAGAGTGAGGTATAAACATCAGAGGGACACGTATTAAGTTACTCGCATATATGCAGACGATATTGTGCTGGTAGCATCTCATGAATGGACACTGAAGAAAATGATAAAAGGCTTAGAGGTAATGCGAACTGTGGGGTCTACAGGTGAACCTAAGCAAGTCAAAGATCATGATTTTTAGGAATGGTGGAAGATTGAGACAGTCTGAGAATTGGAATTTCAATGATGAAGAGATTGAGGTAGTGGATCACTACAAGTACTTTGGAATGTTGTTCACTCCAAAACTCGACATGAACCTTCTGAAAAGCTTGGCAATAAAAGCAGGCTTTTCACTTGTACAAAATGAGTGAGATCCACTAAATCGAATTTGAGAAGTCGAGATTCATAAAAGACATCATTTATTTTTTTCCAGTCACATGTGCATATAGAAGGAAGAATATTATAGTTTCTACTACAAAGGAGGTAGGCTAGAAATAGACAGTGGTTACTGCTACTTGTGAGTTGAAACAACCACTCGTAAATCGGAATCACAAGAAACTAGTTTTTTAAATCTATAAATTCAGGAAGCTCAAACCACCTCTCACATAATCAATGAATGTTCAATCTATGAATTTGATGGAGGGATTGAGAGTTTACATAAACTGACAACTGAAGCAATAGAATGGCTCAGGCAATTGAATGTAGAGCATTAATGTATGTATAAAATTGTGTGTTTTAAATGCTGACATGCCATACGCACATATCAGGGCCAGATCACCACCTATCAGATCATCGATTGCTGGCAGGCACATAAAGAGCACAAGGAACATCTACTCACAGGACCAGCTGGAGAAAGAGCTGATCAAGTAGAAGTCTATCTTCCACAACTCGGGCTTCAGCGGTCCAACCTGCCTGCAGTACACAATTCGTCTAACCCTTACGCTCCTTGCCCTCACAATCGTGATGGTATTTTCAAGCATTTTTCTTATGGAGAAAACAAACAACTACTCTTTCACTCCTGGCTCACATCATTGTGCTGGTTCTTCTGGTCATATCGACGTCACTCTATAATTTTTCTCATGTCTTCTACGCTTGTAGAAGACAGCTGATCACACGGCTGTTTGGTTGTAGCACCATGACAACACGGGAAGGTAAGATATTCATTTTAAAACTATTTATTGTTTAGCTATTCATCAATTAAACTATTGATTCTCATTTAGAAAATATCAAAGAACACGTTGGTATCATTTTAAATGAGATTGGATGATATTTGACAATGATATTTGAAAATTAAATGTTAACAACACAATAATTGTGAGAGTCAGGAGTCAATCACTTCAGTGACTCATAACCTAAAAACTTGTGATACTCTGGAAAACAAGCATTCATTTCATTTTATTCTCGAGTTTAATTAATATATTGAAGTGGAAATTTAAATTTTACAATAGCTTCTATTATTCCCATAATTTTTCAATAGTGTTTTGATGATTTTTCACAAATAATGAAGCTTTTTTCTAAATATTCCCATGAAACATAAATCAAAACACATAGAAATTCAGTGAATGTAGCTCTCTTTATTCTTCATCATTGAATTATATACTCTTATTATTTAAACTATTATTCAATTCATACAATAAACATTTGGTATTATTCCTTTTTTCAGAAGATGAAGTTCTGGATGAGAGTGGAATAACATCTCTTCTCAATCAGCTGGAGAATGGGTCTGACATCGAAATAGAGGAAGAATCAAGTGACGAGGATTATGTCCCAACAACAATTCAAGAATCTTCTGATCCAGAATCAAATGATGATGATGACAGTTTCAATCAGCAGCCAGGCCAACCTTCAGAGCTGGAATGGGAGAAACGAGCATTCCCTGCCCATGATTTGCCACTTGAGACTGATGAACAGGATATTGTTGTGAGTAGCCTATTGCTGACAAAGATTCAGTCATATTAATTTTCAAATTAATAGCTTCCCTTTTTCTACTTTGAAAAAAAAAACCTGGGTTGGAGTTTCCTAATGATTTGTTTTCTTCACAGGAAATTCTCACTCCAATGGGATACTTTGAGAGGTATTTTACAGAGGACATTACAGTGAGCTTGCTGCACACTTCACAGCACAATATTTCCTCCAAAGCCATGGGAAATAAATGAAGCCATCTTTGAAACCAGAGGAGATGAAAGTGTTCTTTGGAATGCAAGCAATAATGGGTTGTATCAAGTTCCCTCGAATACATATGTACTGGCAATCCAAATTCAAATTCCCACTAATTGCATACATTCTATTATTGATCCACTTGATCATATTATAAATTGCAGCTTCAATCCGGGAATTTCCCTGATATTTTGAAATTGGCTAAGAACCAACTGACTCACTATTTAAGAATAAACAAGTTATTATCCGATATCCTATTTCCAGTTTGGATTCAGGCACGATTGCAATTCTTCAAACTGCTTTTATAGACTTGGGGATTATTTGAGAATGAGCATAAATAATTATAGAAAAAATTTTTTTTTTTGCTGTTCGTTGACCTGGCAAAGGCTTTCGGTTCTATTGATCGCACAATATTACTTGATAATATTGGGATATTTTGCAATTTGTTTCAACAAGATGAGGAACAGAAAAATTTCTTCAGAAAAAAAGTAAATTGGTTCCATATCAGACAGATAAAACTGAAATCCAAAGAACCATTTCATTTGTACATAAAAATAAAATCGAAGAGAATGTGATTGATTAAGAAAACCGTCAACATAACGTCATGAAAGGCCAGAACAGCTGTTCAACCTCAGTGAGTTGGGATTGAGAAGAATGTCATTAACTCTCATATAAAATCAACTTGTGCAATTATCAACATTTAAGCTAGGTTTAAACTATGCAGCAGAACTGTATAGCACAGCTATATGTAGCTCTTCTACAAGTTCAAAAAGTGACACTGGAGATCTTTTATATAGCCCGGCTACATAGCAGTTTTAAGCCTATTTTCTCAGCTATATAGCAGAAAATGAGCTAGCCAAAATTTTTGGTAAACATTAAAGAGAATCTGAGCTACATGTCAATTTTTGTTTATAGCAGAGCTAGATGTAGTTTCTCTGTCCTTGAAGGAAGGCTGCCGCAGCTGTTTATTGCTGTTTGCAGCTGTTTAGTGCCAACTGCAGTATGTAACTGCGCATTGCGAGCATTTCTTTTTGATTTATAAATTATTGTGCAATGATGTAGAGTAAATTTGACTGGAATAGAGACAAAATTATTCAATATATTCTTTCTCTTCTCTGTGCTGAAAATATCACAGTAGCTGCGGCGAAAGCAGCGGCTGCTGCAAGAACTACTTATAGCAGAGCTACATGTAGCTGACAGAGCTATATTTAGCTCAAATTTTATATAGCACTGATATATATATATATATATATATATATATATATATATATATATATATATATATGGGTGGTGATAAGTGGTTCCAGTGACTTTTCGTGTAATGAGGCACAAAATGCAGTGAACTCTATTAAATGAACAATCAACACCCTTCATTGCACAAATATCGTCGCTAACCTACCGCATCGATCCCATCTGATGAACAGTTCATGTGTGAACGTCGAAAAAAATAGAAGAAGGAAGGGATCTTTAGCTGATCGACATTCTCAATTGTAATTGCATCCTACTCTTACCCGTCTCCATGATTCTCACCAGCCCTGAATGATGATGGCGACACAATGAGAATGAGGAAAATCTTGAATTTCAGTTCCGGCGGCACCATGTGGAACTTTTCCTTAATAAAGCAAGATACTTGGAAAGGAATGCCGTGACATAAACAGTTTCTGTCGAACAGGTATGTTGCCAGCATGACATATTCTTAGACTGCAAGATGCTTCTTCCTTTTCTGGGCTGCACTGCAACCATCGGTCCTCCAACTGCAATGTAAACCCTTTCTAACACGGTGACCGTGACATATCCTCCCTCAACCTGGTAACAACGATTTCTTCGAAACTCTTAGTTCTTCAAAATTCGAGTTACGCTACACAACGTTCTTAACTTCCGAATGAGGATGCCATAAAATTCTACGATAGTCTTAGAAGTAGGCCAAACAAGAACAACATCACCCTGTTTTCAACTGACGCATTACATGGAATAGACAACAGACTTCCCCAGACACGGAATACACACACAATAAGGAATTGAAAATTTATTATGATATCAGCATTGAATGAGTATTTTTCAGGTTTCTTATAGAGCTGAGTGAGTTTTTTAGAAACACACAAGAACTTGTCTAGGGTGAGCCACTTGAAATTGACCCCTAAGCACCTACAGTGCACCTGTAGCTGCACAGTGTTCTGTGCAGCTGTTACTATTCAGCATCTTGACAATGATTAAAAAGATTTTGAGTTTATAGTGGCTACAAACTGTATTTTCACTACCTATACCTCACATGCTATGACAGTTGAAGAAAATTTACTGTCAAATCGATACAGTAAATCACTGTCACTGTAACGCTTGATTTGTGCCAAAAAATGTTAGCGATCTCATATATTATTATTATTTAACATGATTGTGTGAAAGATGAAAAATTGTATTGGAATTCAGCTGCTGCCATTAATGTGTATTCTGAAATGCAATGACAGCCTTGTTATGTCAGTGCTGTATACTAAGAAGACAGATAAGAGCTTCTTCACATTATATGGGTTCAGCCTCCTCTATTATTATTACATAAGATATGTAAAGATTCTGAATCTCATGCAAGAAGCTTCATTAGCTCATGTTAAAAAGTTGAGCATCCCCCAACATAGAAAACCAATTTCCTTAATACCAATGACATTGCCACTTATAAGAATAATTGAATGACAATAGGATAACTAGTAGCATCTAACTAGCTATAGAGCAAACTTTAAAATCAAAGCCCGTTCAAAATTGATTAAAATAGCTAACAAAGATATAAAATGGTAAATGCGACAATTTCTATTATCAGTGATCACGTAATAATTTAGAAGTTAATCGATTCTTGATACCGTATACTTGAATATAGAACATAAGAAACGATAATTCTATAACGATAATAAAATCAGATCTCTATAAAAAATAATAGGACGAGAAATGATCATCACATGAAAACACCTGTTAATGCTGTCATAATAGCTACATGGTGCTATTGTACTTTATACAAATGAGCATAGAATAGTATGGTGACAACGTCCACATGGTAAGATGTATTCTAGGTATGAATCATGTCTGGTCTGTAGTGTATACAGTCTTCGAAAAAAATGAAAACTTGAGTTATAAGTACGGTTATCAAAAATTTAATCACTTGAACAAACCTTATTTTCAGGCCAGTTTGATCGAAATAGCCCAGAATCAAATTTTCGGTATCGAGAATCGATTAATTTGAACAGCCTATCTCAAGATACGAGTAAAAATGAATTGTCAACAAGTTTTGTTGAACGAGTAAAATTTTTTAGGTAATTTTTTTTTTAATTTTAGGCATGCCTTATTTCAACAATTAATATTGGTAATGATGAATGTGATACTTCACGATAAAGATGACCAATGAATATTGATTATAATGATGCCATACTTGTGCAGTAATCCAACAGATGGAGTAATTATATTCTGAAAAGAATCAAAACAGAATAATTTTAACCCCAATTCAATATAAATACATACTGCAAAATGCAAATACTGCATTATTAAAAATGCTACTTTATGAGTATTTTTTATTTTAAATTATATTTTTAATGGAGTAATATTGAAGTGGAAAAGCTGAAAAGGAAGCTTCACCTAGTCCAAGTACAAACTGAGTGTGTTTATGTTGAGAAATGATTAAAATAATGTGATTTGATAAATCGAGATAATTTTATTGTTGATTTCATACTTTGTAGATATTATAATGTTACGGGTTTCTGCACTAATAAAACACTTGAGGCGATTTATACTGATTAGATTTACTACTTACAACACTATAACACACTTTGGTAAACTAGAAACAACTATAAACTCATAACAACTTAATAAATTACACAGAATTATCACAAGCTTACTTTAACTACTATAAATAGCTGTTCAAGAATAACTGTTACCAAGAATAATAAACTGTATAAGCAACTACAAAAGTCTGTTATCACTTTTATCACGTCTCTGTCACGATTAAGAGGTAGCGAATGCTTAACTGTCGTTTCTCAACTCGACTCCCGACTGCAACTCGCGCCATTTATATACGCAACAGAGCTTTCGACAGGGTTCTGGAGGTGTTGAACACGCCCGACCAATCACAGTGCATGGAGCTTGCCAGAGACTTCTAGATCACGTTTACCATTGGTCGATGGTTCCCCTCACCAAAACTGTAACACACTAGAACGATCCAGAAGCCCCCCCCCCTGTTTACCAGAAACTCCTCGCCTCTTCAATCCTTCTATAGGCCTGCATACGATACTCATGGCCATAACACTGCCCTCTCCTTAAAACTGTTCTGTCCCAGAACAATCAAGATCCATCCTGAAGGTGTGGCAAGCAATCAAGCTGGTTTCGATGGATCCGCTGGTGTGGCTGCCCATGGATTGTAAACACAACAGGTGCCACTAATTCCAGTGTCCTTGAAGATTCTTCCAATCATTGGTCTCACAATCTTCCATTCCAATCCATCATAGCCACAGCCGAGTCTGGGGATCCCAAGCTGCTCCACTCCCAGGAATTGGAGATGAGTCCGTAGGTGCATTAGACTTTGCCACAAGGTCTGATATGTGGATTCTTCCTGGGGTTGGTCCTTTGTCACTAAATAGAACCGATTTTGGTTCTGATCCTGAAGATGAAGTGCTTTTCCCACTGTTGGATGCTGGAGGTTCAGCTCATCAAATCTTCCAAACTTCCTCCTGAAGACCGAAGCAGTCCCTCGTGATGCTCCCACATTCCTAAAGTGCGAGATAAATTACTTTTAACATGGCTCTTTCTCGAAGACGGAGAGGCCCGATGCTCTATCCTCCACTAATCACTCTCACTACCTAGCAGCATTCTCCTTCTTTTGTGTCTGAGTGAGAGAGCTTTGTAACGCGACGTGGCAACACTCCCCTCCATCTATTACTGGCAATATTCCAAGTAGTGTACTGGTCAGCAGGTATATTGGTTTGTGTATGTTACAGAGATGTTTTCATCACAAGAACATGAAGCAAAATGACACGGCGCATCCAATTGTGCGCAGGATGTCCGTCTGTGTATATGCTACAAACTGTGGAGGGAGAAATGGGTTTCTCCTCTTCATGTTAAAAGTAATTTATCTCGCACTTTAGCTATGCAATGGGCCAATGCATAGCTCTTTGGCAGTGCGAACAGGTCCTGGCGACTGTCATTGACATTCCCTTCTTCTTTTGACATCTCCAGATTTGCCATTAACTCTTAAAAGTCAGGGCTGGCTTGTTGAAGAACCTGCGCTTATATTGAGCTTCCCTTGCAGTATTGTCTCCATGATAGGGTGCCAGTCGGTTAAAGTGGACAATTGGAGTGGAGTACCTCGTGGCTTCTTGATCCTGTAGACCACATCGTTGATCCTTGTGACCACTTCATAAGATTGTACAACCAAACCTTATCACCAGTCTGGTATCCTCCATGGTCTGGCTTTGAAGTCATAGCGGTGCTTCATCATGTCACTGGCATCCTGGATGTTTGTGCAGACGGTCTCATGGATTTCATCCATCTGTTTCCGGAGCTTGGTGATGAAGTCTTCCCATTCCAGTTCCTCTCCAGGCTTGCATCCATACTTTAGGTCACATATCTCACCCAAAAACTATCTTTGTTGGTGCCATTCTCGTAGTCTCATTGATTGAATTTCGGTATGTCATCAGGAAGAAATGGATATATTGATCCCAGTCTCGTTGATGCCTGGATACAACCTTTGACATATATTTTACCATGGTCCTGTTCATCCTCTCCACCATTCCATCAGATTGGGGATGCAGTGGTGGTGTCCTGGTCTTGTTGATGCCCAATACTTCACACATTCGAGCAAACACTTCAGATTTGGAGAATGTAACTTCAATGGAATATACCAAAACGACTAAAGAACTCCTTCACTAATACATCAGCTACAGTAACTGCCTCCTGATTTGGCAGGGCATAGGCTTCTACCCACTTGCTGAAAAAATCCATTGCAACCAGGATGTATTTGTTTCCATCATCAGTTATTGGAAACGGCCCAGCAATGTCAATGGCTATCCGTTCAAATGGGGCTCCCACATCGTATTCCTGCATAGGGGCTCTCTTCTTAGGCATAGGGCCATTGGCAGATGCACATACTGCACAATTTCGGCACCAGTTCTCGACATCCTCTTTTGAATTTGGCCAGTAGAACCTCTCTCGTGCCTTTTTCAGGGCCTTTTGCACTCCAAAATGCCCTCCAGAGACACCACCATGTAGCTGTTTCAATACTTTTGGAATTCTCTTCCTCGGGGCAATGATTTGTAGCCGTTTCCGATCACCTGCAGCATTTTACATCAACCTCTTCAAGATACCTCCATCTTCCACAATCGAATCCCGTTGTGCCCAGAGGGTCTTAACATGTAATGAGAATGGAGCTACTTCTTGCCAGCTGAGTCTTCCTTGGGTAGAACGTTTCCAAGACCACAGGTGCTTTAGATGTGGAACTTCCTCCTGGTCCTTAGCTTCTCCAAGATCCTCTTTATTATTTCCTCCATGAACTCATCATGATTATCTTCCGCTGATACTGTACAAACATGTACATGGCCCCTCACCTATTGTGTCACAGCTTCATATTCCAAAACCTGAGTGAGTGCCTTACTGAGGGTCTGAGGACGAGCAAGTTCAACAGCTCATTGAGTTTCTGCCTCACGAAGACCATCCAGGAATCTTTCAACTGCCAAGCTCTCATAAACTTCATCGTCCACAGATGGGTAAGCATTCCTTACAAGGCGAGCTATGTCGGTTTCAAATTCTTGGAGTGATTCATTTGGCTTCTGAACTCTGTTCTTCAATTGCCTCCATGAGCCTCAACAGTTCATTAATGTCTTGTCTGTCAGTCATTGGAATCGTATGAAGTACTGCCAGTGCATCTCCACGAAGTGACAGTCTCAACATTGCAGCCTTCACCACCGGTGTCCATCCATGTATACATGCGGCTGTATCAAACAAGGCGCGGTAATCCTCCCATGGCATTTTTCCATCGAAAAATGGTAGTCCACTGTGCTGAGTTGGCATAACGATAGGCCAATTGTAGTTATTGACTGGGGTATCCTTCTGAAGGTGGATAGCAGACGTATCCACTTTCAAGGTTGCTCTTGCCCCACCATTGTCATTAATTTGCAGCTCTTTAATCCTCCTATAAAATTTATCTTCCACATTTTTGAGTTTATTTTCCAAAATCTCATTGTTTTCCTGAAGTTTCTCTTCAAATTTATCTTCCAAAATTGTATTGTTTTTTGTAATTTCTCATCAAATTTACGATCCAGAAGGATCCATGGTGATCCACCAAACACCGTGTCAGATGTAGTGTATACGTTTAAAAGGATACTTCATACATTTCAAAAGCGCATTAGAGTGCTGATAATAAAAAAATAATGAGATTTACTTATATTGAGTTATTAATTAAATTGATAATTCTTACATGGTGTGTTGATAGAGTCCAATATTTTATTTATTTTCTATTAGAAGTTGAACTTGAAGAACCAGATTGCGGGCTAAAGACAGGATACTTTTGGCATCGTGACGTTCCGCCATTTCTGAGAACATAATAAGATTGATGTAATAATGTAATGATAGAACATTATATAGAGCCGGATTCCTACATATCATTATCAGTGCACGTGACCGGTACAGTGAAGATATTATTCCCACGAGTTCTTAAGGGACTATTATTACCCAGTCCTGCCGAGCGAGTATGAATATTCTCATTATAACTCAGAGGAATAATATTTTTTACTGTACCGGACACGTAAAATGATACTGATTTGTGGGATTTCGCCTTCAACTAATCTAAGCCTCAGTATACAGCACAGTTATCTTTGTTCAAGTTTTTCGCCCTCTATTCAATATAATTCCTGATCAACTCAATCACTGAAAAAATCCGAGAGAGACTCAGAATCAAATATTTTATAATTCTTTTTTTTACTAAGGTACTATAAAATATACTGTACTATACTAATATTTATAAAAATATATTATACTAGTCGGGGGACTTTCTTCGCTTGCCTTATCTGCCTGGGCCCCAGGCTGAATCAGCAAAATATGAAACCAGCCGGCTTGCTCTGCTCGCCCTGAACTTTTCATTTGGACTTGATTGCTTACCTCAAATAGTGTCAATAAAGACTTCCAGGCTCGATTTAATCATCGGTTGATTTGAGCAATGTAGCTTATTGTTGCAAAAATCTATGTATTTTTATTAATCAGGCGAAATAAGAATACAATTTCCCAATTTCCCACGAATAGACATGATTAAGATATTATGAGAACCATTGTATTTCCCAGTATTTTTTTTGAATTAAGGTAACAAACTTGAGAAAAACTATTTGTAGAAAACAAAACATTCGTATCAGTTATTCCTGAAAGTCCTGGAAAATCTTTTTCCAAACACGAAATAAATATTAAAAAAAAAGTAATTTGACAGTCCAACACAAAATGTCTAAACCATGCTAAACCTCTAAAGCAAATTTGAATATTTTCTGTTCATTTGCTTTTGAAAAGGCAGATAAAAAACCCGTTATATATCATAATACAGACATAGATATATAGATGAGTATGACATGAGCACAGGATTTCAAAACTACAGTATGCTCGTAGAGTGTATTAAGAAACAAATATACATTATTCTACAGATGAGTTTCATTCAAAATCAAGTTTCGATGATGATAGGATCATCTTCAGTGGTGGTTGAATCTGAACTTTGGAAAAACATTCTTTTTATCTCATTGAATATGAAAACTGAATGGTAGAATGAGAACAGGAATTAACTCACCGTTGAAGAATTTAATAACATCAGTAAAATCCATACTGTTTGTGAGTATGATGTCACGATATGTCTTAACCAATGCAAGAGCAATAAACAAGACGAAATGTGCTGATGCCACGTGTTTAGCAGCCCAGATTGTTTCCCAAACAACAAACACATCGTCATAAATAAGTTCTGAAACGAAAAAATAAGTAAATTTACGTTTGTAAGTAAATTCACCCAATATATTCATTATCGTTTGGCTTTCATCCTCAATTAATATTCCATGTAATAATGAAGATATTTTGTATTTACATTGGCAAGAACAATGTGAATTTGATTTCTGGATAGCTAACTATGCAACTTCTATTTTCACCATTTTTGGAAAGCATGATCCAAACAATTGGAGGTAACAGCGAGTTAGAATTTTGTTAATTTCACTTCTCACTTGAAAAAAACTATTGATTTGATGTAATCTATAAACAGAAAGTATTTATAATTATTGACATTTTATCAATAACAGATTCAAACTGGAGATTCCATCGGAATCACCCAAGCCAATCTTCAGATGAAAGTTATAAAGTTATGATGGAATTTTCTATTTAATATCCACTAATTCTATGCGTTCCATTAATGGCATCATTAGGGAAGGCTCATTATTTCACAAAAGGAAACTTATTCAACAAAATATAGAGTACTTATAAAGGCCTTCTCTGATTAGTTCTTATGAAATTAATCACGGTTGAACCGGCATTTGTGCAACCAGGCCTTTTTGTTGAATTAAACTCACAGTTATAAAGTATATATATATATATATATATATATATATATATATAAAATAAAAAAGAAACTCAGTTTTATTGAGTACCATTTGTCTCACGGCACACATCAAATCTATAGCGTCAAGATGATAAGAGTGTGTTTGTAAATCATGCAAACAAACATGCGATCCAGCAGTTTTGGTCGATAAAAAATATCAAAATTGTTGAAAACACTGTGATTTCAACAAAATTTACTTTCAATTTGAAATAGTAAATATTTTATAGAGGAATAAGTCTAGTACATCGGATATCAACTTACCTCTTTTAAAGTCAAGAAGAAACCAACGATAACAGAAGTAGAAATGAGTATAATCGCCATTTTGATGCATTAATTCGAACATTTCAGAATCAAGAATACGTATAAGTGATCTGAAAAACAAGAGGTTACAACAAACAATAAGGAACTGAATTGAAAGCTTATCAGAAAGTACTTGCGCTTAATATATATATATATATATATATATATAATATATATATATATATATATAATATATATATATTTTATTTATTTATTCATATATTTTTATTTTTAAAAACACTTTACAAGTCGTTAACATTCTGTTTATTTTAGTTCAAGCCTTAAATGGTTCTTGTTTTTGAGTTTGTTTCAATTTGAAAATTCGATCTTTCTCATTGTTGCATTTACTTACGTTACTGACTAGATCATTACACTATACATTATATTGCTCACTGTGTTACTACTTGATTCATCATTATTTCGTTTTTTTTTTTACTTTGCATTTATTCATGTGTACTTCACTTATATTCATGTGTTTTCTACAATCGCATGTTTTTCCGACTTTCCTGCTGGCGATCGTGTGATCAAGCCGTAAATGTGTGTTTAATAATTAATAATTTAATGGAGAATAAAAGCATTTTTATATTCTATTCTAAGGATTGTTCAGGGCGTTTGAGTCTGTTGATTTTCATCAACTTTATATCGAGTCACTTTCTATTCAACAGATACTTATGTAAACTACATGTACTAATAAAAATGTTAATAAAAAAGAATGAATTTATATTTCGAGTCTTCTACACAAACTACACTATAAATCCTAAGTATGAAAATAACTTTCGTTATTGTTAGAGGAATTAGGCATGTATATGCTGCAGGAATGTAGGACCCGCATATACTAGTAGTGCTCAAATCCACTGTTCGGTGCCACAGATGAAGATATATATTCTACATCTGATGGTATTCGTTTAGCACATTCTCCAATAGTTCAGACTCTTCTAAAAATTCTAAATATGAAGGTTTCAAATTTTCCTTTCGAGAATATTCTAGATGATTTTGAAGAAATATAAATGAGCTTTGGTTGTTATGAACGCAGTTCAAATCCAGTATTGCCACTATGACAAGCTACATTGCAACAGTGACAGCAATTCAAGCCGCGTCAAATGTAATATCAAACTATTAAACGAACGTCTTGATATTGTCAAAACCACTGATTTATCGAAGAAATGGGACAGCCTACTAGTTTCTGTTGTTACACATCTCTAGTAAACTGAAAGCTCAAACATTGATCAACAGAATATATAGCGTGAGTAAAGTTCACAAAATTGGTCATTAGCAGTTGGCTAATAAAGGCTAAGACAATGGCAGTAGATGCATTAGACCGATATCCAATATGAAACCGTGATATTAAATAGCCGGCCAGGTTAGCCGAGATGACTAAGACGTTGCATCCTTCAAGCTGGATTCTCACACAAAAGTGACAGTGAACAGAGAAAATATAATTCCCACAATTTCTAATTGCACTATTCGCATTCAGCCGGCAGAGCGAGTATGAATAATCTCATAAGAACTTATGAGAATTATACATTCACTGTTCACTGTCACTGTTTGTGAGAATGCAGCTTCAGTCTGTTGGCGCTGCCTGGTCATGGGCTCAAACCCCGGCATGAACGTTTGATCATCTCATCAAATCACCCACGCACTTTCCATTACCCACGCACAAGCTAAAAGCTCACGTTGGCATCCTCCGCAATAAAAAAATACACCGTAATCCAAGTGATATTTAATTTGGCCTTTGACTTTGAGTTTATTTTTCTGTGTTCTGTTATTTTCAGTTTTGTTGTGTTCTATTGTTCAGCAATATTCGTTTGTGTTAATAAATGGAGACCAGTTTTGGAAGTGTTGCCAGCATTATTTAGATTTGAAAAGCCGGAAAATTATGTTTATTTGTTTTTCAGATCCTAATAGTTGTAGAATTTGATAACAATACAATATTTATTTGTATAGGATTGTATTACTTAATATATATTAGATTAATTACAAATTTACTAGCTCTGAGCTTTTCTTTAGAAAGTTTTTTAATTGTTCAAAGGGTCGAACAATAATTATGATAAGAAATATGAATAGCTTAATGGATGACTCACCGCATATTGGCGAAATGGGTATCCATAGCTCCACCGTTATGAGGGAAATTGGCACCCATTCTATCCATAAGTTTAGAGAAGCAAGAGTAGGTTTTTCCCTCATCATCGAACACCACTAGCAGAGGAGCAACTAGGTCACACATCCCTTGCATGTATCCAATGTCCAGATGCTCCCACACATAACTGTAAGTGAAACAAGCCAATTTCATTACAGAATTCATGATAAGAAATATTTCCAATAAAGAAAGAATTTATTAAGCAGAGTTAATTAGACACAGTTAATTAGAATTAATTTTGCAAATTGAAGTAAAATTATGTTTAATATAATCAAGATCCAGGATCAGAGAATCAAGGCTAGAGAGTATCAATAAATGAGACTATTTTTTTTATCATATTTATAATTGTATTGTAGAAATGTTTTTGTTTTGAATGATAAAACCGCAAAAAAGGAGGATAGTCAGTGTCCAGAGACTCAAGTCCAGTGAACCGGTATGCGGCGAGATCGGCCAGGTGTGCCACAAAACGTCTCACTCAAGTTGTATCGAAAAAGAGTTGAAACTGATTACGATATACAAAATGGAAAAACCAAGATACACAAGTCATGTATGTAAAAACAGAGTAAGTGAGGTTATTGTAACGTCAACCAACTGGAAAAAATGAAAATTAATGTCTGAAGTTTTTTTAGTTTATTTAATTCATTTAATACGGAGCCTATTTTATGCTCACAAATTTATTCAATCACTGAGAGCAGTATTAGGAAACTTCCTTGCTGTATAATAACTGTGTATCAAAATCAATTTCTATACTTGTATATCTAGTATTCGTTTATTAAATAATTTACAGAGGTATCCAAAAAAATGTACACACGTTTTGACAGTAAATATGTTGGTAATGCACTGATAGCTGTTACAGTTTGACCGATTCTTTAAATTGGGCCTAAGAATCTTAGCTGTGCGTTATTTTGTTCTGTTTACGTTCACTGTCAATTAGTGTATTTTTAGACACCTCTGTATATCAAACTCTTTTCCTCATGCAGTGAGCTTGTTGTTGCTCACATATAAGTTCAAAGAGTTTCTTGATCAACAATTCTTTCTCTTTTAATTAAGTCTTTTTCTTCTTATTATTTACGTTTATTAGTGTGCCGCAGAAATATTTAGAGTATCTTAATCGACCGCAAATTAAAAAAGGTTGAGAACCACTGCTCTAGACCAACCAATTAAAATATCCGATAATTCAATTCATCAGTGGACAGCCATTAGGAAGCCTGGAATTTTGGCCCCTAGTCAAGTGAGCATGATTAACACCGTATCAAGAATGAATATGAAAATTGACATTTTATTCTGGTCTAAAAATTGAGATGGTACTCACGTGCACATTATGTTTCGTAGTTTTTCCAAATTATCTGGTGTAAAGTAATAGTAGTTGCGATCGCATCTCTGAACATCCTTATCTATTCTATGCAGGTTCAATCCGAACTGGTTCAAGAGTTCACCCTGGAAAATAAACAGATATAAGAGCGCAAAATTAAATAATTAATAGAAAACAGTGTTTTTGTACATTTCAATTAATAAATACTTACAAACAGTTCAGGATAAAACAGCTCTGCAATCAGCTTGAAGTCAAACGACCTTTCATTCATAAGTTTTTTGGTTGTTCAAAGATTGTTTGTAAGTTGCAAACTAGAGGTCACAGACTTGGGCCCCAACTATACGAGCGTCTTAGACGTGCTAAATTTGTTCAGCTCGTTGAACGGATACATTGTTTCTCATGGAGTAACAATACGAGCGAAATAAACGCTCCCCATATGAGGTCATGCATTCTGAAGACGCGCGAAATAAATTCAACGTTTCTAAGACGCCCGTATAGTTGGGGTCTTATGATACTCGTAGGTTGCATCGAGCTGTAAGCTGATAATTCTCCTATGGAAATTACCACAACATGACTATGCCTAATCAAGTACAATACAAGAAGCAAACAAAATTACAATATAATAAAACAAAATTGATCACTAATAAAAACTAAATTATTAAACTAAAAAAAACTAATTGAAAGGAATTTTCCTACTTACAGAATAGACACCTCCTTGAGAACTCACTGGAGATACACAGGCCGACTGATTAGCCTGATTCAAATGTCCATCCTCATTCACAGTCAGTGTCATAACAGAACCTTTCCTTTCTGAAATTATAAAGTCATTCATAAAATTTATCTTCGTGTATATCTTTTCTCTTTTGATTAGCAATCAATCACTTCTGTGAACTATTTAGAATGAAGTTAATTTTCACAATAAAACAGCTGACCGACTACAAATAATACTTTATCAAATACTAATCATACTACAAACACTTATAACTTTTGACAGAATCATCGGATCTCATCGTACTACAGCTCATTCTTCTCGGCTCGTCAAATCAATCAATCAAAATCATGCAAATCATAAGTCAAATCCGGTCGAAAATTTTAAAATTCATCCTTGAGTGTACTTCAATCAGTATTTCAATACACAAAAAATGACCAATTTCTATATTTGAAGCTGCGTATCTTGTGAAATACTTCAGATGAAATTTCAAAATCCTGTGAGGATGTGGAAAAAAATCTCCTCTTCTTACTCCAAAGACCAATGACCAACTTACTTTCGCAATGAGCCTTATGGTTTATTGCTTGAGCCATATTGAAAGATATAAATGAAATAAAACATTGAAGCGCACTCACCGGAATCTGGATTCAACTGATTTTTAGAAATTTCTTCATCTTCTTTGCCTTCATTATCATCGTCCGTTAGAAGAGGAGTCTGGAAATATACACATAATATTAATATAGATGTAATTTCTCATATATAATACATGATCATTTTGTTAGCCTATACATTCATTTATTTTTAGATAATTTTTGTTAATTTCAAGTTAGTTGCTAGAAGTACGGTAGTAGTCCTGGTGAGAACTACCTATCTTGTTAATTACCTTTATAATATTAGAAAAATTGCTCATCATTTGTTTAGACTAGATTGCAATGTAAAGAAATAAAATTAAAGATGAAACCATTGGTGTTGAAACATGTTTATAATTTTACAAAAAAAGTGATATTTTTTTACAACATCCCAGTGTTTTCATAACAAAAATATTATCAATGACAAAAGTATAAAATGTATGATACAATCTATTAAAATTAAATCACTAGGCTTCACACGAATCAAATTGATAGATTCAGTACAATACTTGAATTCTTTGAATGAGGTGAATTAATTGGAATTCTGAATTTATAATAGTCTTAGAATTTGATAAGATGATTTGAAGTTGATAAATTTGAGTCTTTAAATTGAGCCCTTTAAGTGAATTATATCACTGAGGATAGGTATCAATGAGCATATACAGCATATATTTAATGTATTGAGCATATATAGACCCAACATTAAAAGCCTTACATTGTAATTATCTACGATTTCTAGTAGATTCTGAATTTAAAAATTAAACTAACCGGCACTCTTTCTATTTGGCTGTTTTGATCGATTTCAGTCTTTCCTTCAATAATGTCATCCATTACACCATTGAAAACCACTGAATCTGAAATAAAAAGAGATATTTTCAATTTCTTATACATGTTTATTTTTTTTAGTTATCGTTTCGTGTAAAATGCAATCTCTATCTGAAATAATATAAGATTGGACAAGCCATATTGCATTAGTCGCTATGAGAAACGCCAAGCCGTGCTCAATCTAATGAACATCTAACTTAATTTATGGCACAACATGCACGATCTAAAGTTTTCAGAAGTCAGAAAGTATTTTGAACAGAATTTGCATAGCCTATAGCTGATTTGAATCTAAACTAACAATAACACAATACAATGTACTAAAATGTGCAATGAATTGATAAATAGTTTATTATATTATAAAATTGAATGAAATAAGCTGTCACGATAAATTTATTCAAAGTAATGACCAAGATCCTCGTCTAAATCAGTTGGACCACAACTACACAAACAAATAACACGAACAGTAGCATATGTGTGGGGTACTGAAACTCTACAACAGCCAAACCTCCTCTTAAAATAAGTGTGAGCTAAACCACCTCATAACAATCCTTAATAATTGTGCCGCGGTGATTGTTCAACTGTTCAGCAATATTGAGAACACAACACAAATGTAAGGTTGATCAGCAATAAATAAGTTTTGAAATACAAATAAAACCTGCACATTTAGAACACCTAGTCCTCGTTTTCGTACTAATGGCATGTGTATTGGTTATATTATTGTTACAGACGCTGTAACAATTGTAACAGTTGTTATTGGTTATTATATATGTACTTGATGAAATGTAATGTTGTGAAAATTGAAATAAATAAATTGAAATTGAAATCTGTTACAGTCGCTGTCATTAGTTTGACAAAACATTATATAAAATCAAAGCTTAAATAGACATGGAATTGTGTGTGAAACATTCATAATAAGTTTTACAAAGGATTTTGAAATATCCATGATTTTTATCTTTAGTGCTAACCTGGGGAGCAATTTATCTCAATATCAGAGACAGAATTCTTTTCTAGGGAATTAGGAGGACATTTTGGCACATTAGTTTCATTTTTTTGATCTTCCTCTTCATCAAGCACCAGAGGTAAGTCTTCCTCATCTGAGCCAAGACTCACAAAAACCTAAAAACAGAAAGACAACAAAGGATTAGCAAAACTACAAAATAGCTGAATGTAAAAAGTATATGGGCCAATTGATTTGATGCTAATTTTCTGGATTATTCATGTCTCGAAAATATATATGGAAAAACCA